>NC_057798.1:106515798-106666530 GCF_018294505.1 Triticum aestivum | reverse complement strand
ACCCGGATCTGAGGAACCGGTAGAATCTCTAGTGGACCGCATCAGTGATCTCTCGGACGTCATCCTTGAGGAGACCATCTCGCTTCTCCCCAGCAAGGATTGTTGCCGCACACAAGTCCTCTCAACTCGGTGGTGCCCTCTATGGCGCACCGCGCCCCTCAATCTCGACTGTTGTCAGATATCTGTCCTGCCTAAATTTGATCTCCTCAGAGCCATCGTCTCTTCTCACCAGCAGTGCCCTGTTCAATGCCTCTGCATCCCGACACGCTACATGTTGCCCATAACCGACACGGTGGACGCCTAGCAGACATCCCCTGAATTCAGAAAACTCCAACAGTTTGAGTTGTACCATTACCACAAAATTTCATACCACAAACACACCAAGAATTCGTGCCCACACCACCTTTGTCCATCTCGCGGTTTTCCTCCTCTCTCCACACCGCCACCTTCGCCCAGTGCCATCTACCAGACGATCTGGTACAAATGCTTCGACTCCCACTGCTAAAAAATCTTTCGCTTGTGGTGGTTTATCTATCGGAGGCCTCACTGCACATCATCATCCACTCCAGTTGCCCTGACCTAGAGCGCTTGCTGATTATTTTGGGAATAGAAATCCGTATCAGTTGTCTCCAAATAAAGTCGCCTCACCTTAAAAGCATTGGAATTTGTTTTGAAGGACAGTAGCTCATCATCGAAGACGCCCCTTCACTTCAAAGGTTGCTCCTTGATAATTGTTATAGAGCTTCACAAATAACTGTTGTCTCTGCGCCCAAACTGGAGACCTTGGGTGTAATTCGTGACCCGTTTAATGATCACAAGGAGTTGGTGTTTGGCTCCTCACTTTTTCAGGTATCGTATATTATCATCTACACATTTGTAATCATAAGCTGAATTTTTCATTTTTACGCATAAGTTTTATATCATCTTGGAGTACACTTTGGGTACTAATATTATGTTATATGCCCAATGAAGAGTTTGTCCATTGATAGCCTATCAATGCTGCTAGATTTTGTCAAGATCATATATATCAGAATGTTTAGTTTTGATCTAAACATAATTATTGGCTTGTTGCAATGATTTCGATCTCTGGAGAATTTATATATAGAGGTGATGTTTTGATGCACATTGAAAGCCCGTATATATTGTACTAGAATTAACTGTTCAGTTGTCGTTCTTTCGACATACTCTTTTTTCAGACCTAAACTGTTTCCAATCTTCATGTCTACTTAGGCAGAACCACATGGAGCAAAACATATAACCAATCGGTGGCGTAATAAGCACCAAGATTTTCTCAGTTCTCATGACATTCGTTTGAGGACAATAACGATGGAAGGATGTGCATCCAACCAGGCAAACAGATGCTTTGTCACATTCTTCCTGTTGAATGCGAGGTTACTATTGTCCATGAGGCTTAATTTTTACCGCAAGAGATTTCTCACGGACGGACATGTTGAACAACAAAAAAGAAGTTTCAGGTGGACAAATTGGCTTCTAAACATGCTCGGCTTCTATTTACAACAAGTTGTAGTCATCCTAAAATAATTTTTTTGCACAAGATATTGATTTTATGGATCAGACCGGTCCATTTGTTTGTGACTGCAAAAAAGAGTGGTTGGGTTAGATCTCACTGCCATGTTCAATCTGAGTTTTGTCTAAAAGTTTGATGAACAATTAATTGTTGGGCTTTTTGTACCATTTGTATGCTTCAGTTGCATGTTGTTGCCCTCGTACTCCCCTCCGCCTGCCACTACACTGCCGCATCTTCCACAACTTCTGTTCGTTCCCATCCGAGGCCTAGCCATCGTTCTCCGCCTTGGTTCGCTCGCTGTGCCCGCTGCTGTCTGGCGTTGTCAACATGGTCAACAACCAAGAGGAATCAGGAGATGACTGTACGTGGAGAGGCTGACGGTAGGGACCCACCAGGGTCATTGCATTTCGCAAGCAGGTGCCTCGTTATTACAAGCCAAAAAATACTTCGTCCTAATTGTTTGACAACTAGGTCCCACGCCATCAATAAACGAGAAAATTACACAACAAGCGGATAACACGGGACCCAGCAGCTCGCCCAGTTGTTTTTTAGTTTCAGAGACGAAGCTCAACTTCGCGCTGTGCGGGGGCTGTGGCCCGTCTAGCCCACGCTTACGCTTTTATTAAGCACATGACGAGCCCAGTTGATATATTTTTTCTTTATGAAAATGGCTAGCCCAATTCATTTTTTTGGAGAATACCAAAACCGAGGCCTACTTGCTTTTCTCAGCCCTGCTGGGCTACAAATCTTTCAAGACGAGGAGGGATGTAAGTAGTAAGAAATGTGCTTCCCCAGAAAATGGGCTATAAGTTGTAAGAAATGGGCTGTAAATTTTTAAACCAAAGCCGACTGGCAATTGCATTAGAATATCATTTTTGCAGGATTTCTCTACTCTCTACTCTTAAAAAAACTGAAGCCAACTGGCAATTACATTAAAATATCATCTTTTCTCCCACAAGATAAACTACTCATACAAATGCATCTTCATGTTCCGTGCAACGAACGGGCATCTTGTTAGTTAAGATTCTAATTTTCATTCATTTTTTGCGGAGAATTGTTTTTTGAATTTTATTTTGATATAAGTTTTTGAAAAATATTTTTAACGTGACTCGAAATTTCGTGATTAAAAGAGTTCAAACCCCACTGAAATATGCAAAATTTTGTAGAATTTTTTAGCAGTGCCTAGAATATATGGTCTGTAATGCTAATAAAAAGAATATGGGCTTCAAATATCCTTAAGAATTAGCAAATGGGCTGTACATTATTGAAAATAATGGCTAATGGGCTATATGTTGTTTTGCACGGATTTGGAGGCTGACTTCTAGGCCTACTAGGTTGACGATGACGTTGTCCTAATTTTTTTTGATGCGTACGCAAGGCTTTGTCAACTTAGTCAACACACATCAGTGAATGTTGGATGTCCATCCAACGGACGACATGCTTCTTCAATCTCTGATCTTCTTGCTCCAGCCGCCCAAACCAGCGCTGGTGGGACTACCTGCTCCCTCCTCCCGTGGCTGGCTCTGCTGCCGCTAGGCCATCCCTCTAACTACCCACACATCCTGTTATTTTCCAGTGACGTCAGCCTCACCCCGCAGCCAACCAGTCAGCGCTCGTACTCCCCTCGGCATGGGCATCCACTACGGTGGCTTCGCCGGCTCCGGGTGGTTCCTTTCCTGGGCCTCTCCCTCGTCCACTGCATTTGTGCTCTCGGCGCGGCGAGGTCAACATGGTGAACAAACAACAACCATCGGAAGAGGCTGATGGTAGGGGCCCACACAGGGAAATGCCTCCTTATTACGGGCAAAATAATGATTCCTCCACCTGATAGCTGGGACCCACCGGAAGGGCCTCTATATTTCACGAAAAAATGTTCCCCCCGCTGTCATCTCGGACCCACCGGAAGTGCCTCCTTATTACGCACAAAAAAATAAATACCCCCTGCTAGCTGGGACCCACCTTGGTGGGATGCTGACTTGTGGGCCTACTAAGTTGACGGGACGGAGGGCTTTGTCAACTTAGTCAATATGAACGATTCTAGCTCCAGTGACCGTACGATGTTCATTCAGCCGCCCAAAGTAGCGACGGTCGTGCCGCATGCTCCTGCCTCCCATGGCCGACTGTGCTGCCGTGGAGGCCTCATCGCCCCCTACTACTCCCACCGCTGGCCAGGCCATCCCTCCAGTCACCCACACCCCCTATTTTTCTGTGGTGACGGTAGCCTTACACCGCAGCTGAACCAGTGAACCCTCAAACTCCTCTCCGTGTGGGCATCCAGTGTCGCGTCTTTCCCGGCTCCGCATCGTCCCCTTCCTAGGCCTCTCCGTCGTCCACCGCCATGGTGCTCTCGGCACGGCGTGGTCAACGTGGTCAAGGAACGACTTCCATCAAATGTGGACCGTACGTGGAGAGGCTGACAGCTGGGTCCGCGCCCACAACAAGGAAGTGCCTCCTTATTACGCGGAAAATAATGATTCCTCCACCTGACAGCAAGGACCCACCGGACGGGCCATTGTATTTCTCGAAAAAAAAGTTTCCCCCCTGACTACTGGGACCCACCAGCTACATCTTCACATGCAAGGAAGTGCATCCGGGCAAAAAAAACGATTCACCCCCTGACTGCTGGGACCCACCAGCTACATCTTCACACGCAAGGAAGTGCCTGACAGTCGGGACCCACCTGATCGAAGCGTATGTAGCATTGTCATTCTGGTCGCGAATGTGTACGTACATACTGGTCGATGTAGAGGCGCACACGTGTCGTAGTAGAGGAGCGCATGTAGCATGTACACGTACGTACAACAGCCAGTGTGCAAGAAATAAGGAGGCACTTGCTTGTGTACTGCCATGACCTTGGCGGGTCCCTGCTGTCATCCTCTCCACGTACAATCATCTCCTGATTGTGTACGCGTCAACTTGCTAGGCCCACAAGTCAGCCTCTAAACCCGTGGAGGACAAATACAACCCATTTAAAAAATAACATCCCATTCCATACGTTCAAACGGAAAGTTCAACATTCAGAGCAAAGTAACAGGTCTAATCCACATATAGAGTACTGAACTTCCATGTTGACAACCATCATAGCCAAGTTAACTATCTACTCCCACTAGACAAGTACTAACTTACTCTTCGCTAACTAGACGATGCCGGCCGCCATCTGTGGTACACGCTAAACACCGGCACCGGCGTCCTGCGCCTCGCCTCGGACTTGCCAGAGGTGCGATAGGGCGCGTTGCTCGCGCGCGTTGGCCCTTTCCATGCCGGCGTGGTCCACCGAAGCTTCAGCTTCCAAGCGGGAAACCCACTTGACGAGCTGGTAGTAAAAATCGGCGTCGCGAATGCGTGCGTGCTGACAGCCTCCAGGGCTATTTGCCGGGAGTCGGCCTCCACATAGTCGGCCCAGTTGCGGGTGCTCTGCTCGCGACTCGGAGCGTCGGTGCGCTGCTGCTCCATGTCCCGCTGGCGGCACAAATCATCGATACGCTGCTCCTCCGCCAGGCGGTCGCGCTCCAACAACTCCTGCTCCTCCGCCATGCGGTCGCGCTTCAACAACTCCTCGATCTGCGCATTGCCATCTAAAGACAGATAGAATGCCTCCTCCCTCCGTTTGCCTTCCGGTGAAAAACCGAACACTAGTTCCGGCGGTGACCGCCTCCCACGTCACCTACCGCGGACGGGCGGGGGCATGGAGGACATGGCGAGCAACGTCGGGCCGGTGGGGGCTTATGAGGATATGGCGAGTTGGGTCACGGTGGCACCGGAGAAGGCCGGGAAACAGTAGTTATAGGGGGAATGCATAATGGCTTAGCGCGCCAGCTTGCCGTGGAAAACTAGGGAAACTGAAATTATGATTGTGCCGTCCCGTCCCGTCTGGGTCGCACGCCGGCATGGCGGTCAAACAAGTGCACTCGAATCATCTCCCTCCTTGTCAATAAAGATTCCACGGATGTAAAAGGCCCGCAACAATTAAAGCGTATCTTTTTTCGCATCAGTTAGCTGCCTTAATTACGGCCGGCTGCATGCAGGCACTCAGAATCCCTCGCAGGCTGTACGCGAAGCAGCATGCAACGAGTCGCAGCCGAGGGCACGCATGCAGCCACTTAAATAGCTGGAATTAATTAGGCTTAAACTTCTGCATGCCGTTAATTATTGCCATGCCTTGGTCTTGCTGCTTTGCTCACGGGACTAATAAACCCGGATGGAGGGAGTACCTTGGTTGGTGAGAGATTTGAATTAAGCCCTGCAAACCGGAAAGGAGGTACTAGTACGTGCGTGATCCGCTATTTATTCGTGTAGGATCGAGTAGGTCGTTTCTTGAATTGAGCCCTGCAAACCGGAAAGGAGGTAGTACGTGCGTGATCCGTTATTTATCCATGTAGGATCAATAGTGTAGCTTGTCAGTTTCTTCAGAGGTAGGCATTTTTATTCAAAAAACTGCCACTTCGCATCTTGCGTCGCAAATAAAACTGCCACGAGTGCATTTGTAGGCTAGCTAGTGATCGATCAGTAACTTGTAAACACTGAGCGAACATAAATAAGTAACTGTTAATGCATCTCAATGATTCATAGATCATATACAAATATGTAGCTCCAAAAGCAAAGATTAGCCACTTCGGATCTTTCGTCACAACTAAAACTATCTAGTACGATTCCCATACATAAGATCAACATGTTAATGCATATGAATGATTCACAGATCATATACAAATATGTAGCTCCAAAAGCAAAGATCTAGAAAAAACATCTGTTCTTCCTACTAACATGGATGCTTCTATTGGCCAACATTCAATACAGACTGAAAGATAAATTTGTTTTTGAAGTCTACAATTCCTCTTGCAAATGTAAGTGGTTTCACCAACAGCTGGAACCATGAGAATGAACCGCACATGATGGAGGAACATCCACTGCAATATGATTTGTTCTTCTCTCGATCACACCGTGAGACTATTTTCGGAATACAAACTTTAACTTAGGCAAAATGATGCCAATTGTATAATCAGACCAAAGCAATGAAGCACCAACTGTTGGCTAGTAAATAGTATAGTACTACTTTTCTACAGTCCATGAAGTGACTATCCAATCTTTGTGTCTATTTTCAAATGGCACTGCATGCAGTGAGTATACTATTCTCTTGTGCAGTTCAACCAAAATTGCAGACACTTTGTTTGTTTGCCAAATAGCAATGGGCAGACATCTCTGTCTGCACAAATATCAAGCAGCTAGTAAACATATCAAGCAGCTAGCAAACCACTAGTATTACTATCTAATGACAGTACAAAAAGAGTAGCAAGATAGTAGCAAACCATGTACCTTCGTAATGAACAGCTCATAGTGCCACCAATTGGATATAAAGGTTTGGAAAAAAACATGATCCTAATGTTGAGCCAGTTGGACTTTTTGTGCAGCTCCACTAAAATCGAGCATCTCTGTTTGCATAGATATTGAAAGTGTGATTACTATAAAAGAGGCACTAGTTGAAGCATAGACTCACAAATATAAGCATTCCAATTTCTTAGTGGGAAAAGGTAGCAAGACTGTTTCTGACAACCTGTTTGAAGGAATAAATAAAGCAACAACTGCTGATGTTAGGAAGGCATACATAGTTTTTTCTGAAAAACTGAGCCATTCCTGACCTTTCCTCTTCTTTTAAGAAAATTTTGTGCAGTTCTACTAAAATAAAATGCCATCACCGCCTTGACAATTCAGTGACACTGTACAAAAGGAAATGACTTAACATTACATCATGATGTTAGGTACGTAGTCGACAGGGATTAGAGACAAACATACAGACCTCCTCCGATAACATAATGAACATTAATTTTAACAAAGGTGTGACTAGCTTTACCGGGATAATTTGAGTGAATTCTACACCATTCGAATACCACAAATATACACTAATCCAGTGGCTAGTGCAACAGTAGAGTAGTCAGTTTATTACAGGGTACAGTACAATGGTTTTACTGAACAGATTTCAATAAACTCTAGCATTGGAAGGTTTCTATAAGAATTAACAATACAAAATGTAAAGGTAACAAGTTTCAGCATTGGTATACTAGTGGAATTAGACAAAATGTAAAGGTAACAATACATCCACAATCAATAGCTAAGCCTGAAATAATCCAGTGACATTAAATGGCATTACTTAAATTTATCGGTGGCATTAGACTGAGAGCGGAATTAGTTAAATGTGGCTTCACTTTAGTAGTAGCATTGCTTGACTTAACTGCTGGCGTTATACTAACAGCAAAAAACTGGCAATAAGAGTATGGGAGGCCCATTCGGACAGTGGGTGCACCAGTACGATGTACCTCCACGGACGCAGAGTGGTGAGGGAGGTATGGTTGCCCTGAGCAAAAAATATCCAGGCAACATATGTGGATTACGTCCCATTTTTGTTCTCTTTAGCCACCTTTTTCCTATGTGAGGACAACAAACCGATCGACCTGGTCATTCTCTATTGCGTTGTCATGCCTTTCTACCCTTCTTCAACCAAGAGACACGAGACTTGTCGGGGATATACCCCGTGGCGTAAACCGGCCGGAAGTATAACCCGGCCGGACTGGATGACTCACTGGTAACCCGCCCGGAGCTTGGCGGTTCAGGGGCTACCCGCCCGGAGCTTGGCGGTTCAGGGGCTACCCGCTCGGTCTTGACGGTTCATTAGTAACCCGGCGGGCGGGTCATATGGATGACGAGGCCCATGGCCCAGAAGGCCGGTTCACATTTAATGGTGGGCCGGTTTATGAGGAAAGCACAAGGAATATTCCCTTACAAAGGAAGCAAGACTAGGACTCCACTTGTAATAGAGTAATCCTAATCCAACTAGGACTAGTCATGTAAACCGCCCCTTCAACATATATAAGGAGGGGCAGGGCTCCCCAAGGAGGGACAAGCTAGAAGCTACAAGCAAGAAACAATCTCTAGGGCTAGACACAAAGAGGAGAGCCGGTTTACGGCAACTCCCTCGTGATGATAATGAGACCTAGCCTCAAACAGCATGTAGGGTTTTTACCGGATGATGTTTCCCGGGGCCCGAAGCTGTCTAAATCCCTGTCTTGTGTTGCATCTCTCGATTCCGCTCAACCCCTCTCAAGCTACCACATAGATGCGTTGGCCTCGCGACTAAGTCCTGACACTAAGGACATCTGACGTGACAAATCCACGACAGTTGGCGCCCACCGTGGGGCCTGCGCACGATGGTGTTAAATTCTTGGAGGGATCTCCCATGGATCGAGAGGTTTGCAATTTTTCAGATGAAGAAGACCTGTTATTGCCATGGATCTATGTCAGCTTTACGTTCATCAGTCCGGAGTTACAACCTATGGGATTTTAGTCCAGGATCAAAAGAAGTTAGGGCTATAGCTACCGTCCGGCGATTCATCTGGTCGTTTGTGATCCGACGAGCATGATCCAATCCGTCATGTTTGCATTGCTGCTTGTCGAACGCCCGTGCATCGAGCCGCCGGTTGTCAAACCGGCTGCGTCATCGTCAACGCCGCCCCGATTCACCTCGGACATGGAATCACTATCGCCGAGCTGCAGTGGGTTTGCCTTGTTCTCCAACGCACGCGTGAGTCGTCCTAGGCCGTGATCCAATCCTCCGAGTTCCACACGCTGTCAGGTTTCAAGTCTCGAGAAGATTCGTGTGCGTGGGTTGCCGCTCGCTTCGGACCGAGCGGCCTCAAGTCTCCGCTTCGGTTTCTGTTCCGAATCGCTATCTGCCTCACCTCGCCGGCTCCTCTCGCACTGGCCTGCCCGCCTCCGCTAGCGCGGCCCCTGTTTCGACGCCGTTGCCCGCCCTTAACGTTGTGGCCCGCCCCGAGCCGGCCCGATGGCTGCTGCCGCCTAAACCACGCCTCGGGGTCGCACCGCCTCCTCTCAGCGGGTCCGCCTTTGGGCCGGCCGAACTCCACCATCGCCGCCTCGGCCTCACCCTGAGTTGCCGGGAGGGCTGAGCTCCGAGCCGCCGTCGCTGGCTCGCCTCCGCCGCACGTCGCAGCAGCAAGCCGCCGACTGCCTTCAGCCACCGGACTCCGACTCCGACTCTCTCCAACTCTGCATCGCGCCGGCTCGGCCGGGCTCCCGCGCGACCACCCCCCACGGCCTTGCTTCCGCCGTCGCCCCTGCCGATTGATTTTGAGTTACCTCTTCTGCCGGGGCCCGCCTCCAAGCCGTTCACCTCGGCGCCCGAAGTGTCACGTCGAGCGCTGACCTCTCCGCCACTCATCAAGCTGGCCTGTCGCAAGCCGCCCTCAAGTGATCTCCACCGTGGCCAGCATTGAACCGTCGCCACAACGAGTCAACCCCGCGGCAAGTTGCTGCATCAAGCGGTCTCGCTTCACCTCCACCGGTCCTTGCTCCTGCAAAGGGATAAGGGAGACTGGTTTGAAGGAAAGTCAGGGTGGACAGCACATGTGTTGAAAATAATAATAATCATGGACGTTGTATATACAGACCATCGGTCCTCCGAAGAATCAGGTCATATCCATCTGACTCTATTTTATTAACACATATTGTTTTTCATCAGGGAACAATTACTTGGTCGTGCAATATTTTCACAGGATCATTACAAAAAGGTGTCGCCTATGGGAGCGCGTCAACATCACTTTTGCACTGGTGTTTGTCCGTGCTATGATGCTCAACGGATACACATGCACGTCACCGTCCCAATGTTTGGATTACATCCGTCCACACCTGCAACCGATTCGTGCGTCTACACCGGTTAAACAAAACATCATGTTTGACTCACTGTCCGCGCCGCTTTACAACGCCATCTGCCCTCACGACGGTTCACGCATCCGCACCAGCTTGCAATGCCATGGCCGACTCATCTGTTGTCTGGGCGAATCAGGTGATATCCCTCTAAGTATAATTTTAGCACATATTGTTTTTTTTATCAGAGAGCAATTACTTTGGTCTTTGCATTTTATATACAGGACAATTGGTCATTGCAAAGCCGATGGCCGGATCATGGATATATAAATTGCATAATTACTGTCATGTGCTAGCATATGACCGTGCCACAATGATCAAAGAATATGTGTGCAAGACGCCGCCCTTGTGGCCCGGACTACTTCGACTCACCGGGACCGCACCCGCGATTAACTCGCCCGTCCGTGCCGGTTTACAACACCGGTGAAGATTTTCCCCGGCCGCACCAGCTTACAACGCCCCGGCCGACTCATCTGTCGGAGCCGCCACTGATGTTGCGGTCGTCTCTGCTGTCCGTCTCTCGCGGCCTGGTCTACATCAACACACCGGGCCGCACCTGTCTGCATGAGCTATTTATTGGGCACACAAATCGCTGCCACTATGGTTTGGTTAACTTTAAATCGCCAGTTGGAAGGGACCATTGGCCGAGTTGCTGACACGGCTCATACAGGATCGCTTATAACCCGCCGCAGTCACCTCAACCTTCTGTGGATTCACATCGTGCTATCAACACCAATGATATACAAGTTATGCCGGTTTATATCACGGTCAAATATGGAGAGTTTCAAGCCAACTCCTCGAGTCACCTTGAGACTCGGGGGCTACGATGACATGACTCAGCAAATCTTGCTAGTTTCAGCAAATTTAAGAACCCCAGGACGATGGAGGGAAAGATAACCTGGTCCAGGAGGCTACTGTTGTTTGAAGGCCGTCAGAAAATTTCCGGCTTAGAAAGTATATGACAGTTATAAAATCCCGGCTCAATGAAGAAGATCCGGGTCATCAGAAAGGATTCCGGTTTAAATTCCGGCTCAAGGGAAGTCAGTCTCATTGAAGCTCTCAAATATCTGGTTTACAATCCGGTTCAAGGGAAATCTGTTCTCCCACAAAGCTCTGAAGCGCCCAAATCCAGTTTAACAATGTCCGGTTCAAAAAGGAATTAACTTCTCGCAAGTTCGAGTTTAAAGACCATCAGAAAATTTCCGGCTGAAAATCAAGATTCCGGTTTAAAATCCGGGTCAAGGGAAAGATGTCTCCCACAAAGCTTTGAAGCTCTCAATATCCGGTTCAAGATCCCGGTTCAAGAAGAATTTATCTCTTGCAAAAAAGTTAAAAATTACCGAAGAGGACCTGCTGCCATGATGCGCGGTTCAAACATGGGTATCCTGCCTTATTGGCCTAACATATTATTGATCACATTGGGGGCTTCTGTTTCATAAAGCAGGGTCTCTGTTATTTTTTACATCATGCGTGGTTACACGGAGGTTCTGTCTTAAAGCAGCCTCCGGTTTACCTCTTGGCTTAGCTTTTCAAAGCACCATGTTATATCACTTGGGGCCTTGGTCGTGTCCGAACCAATGCGACACCTTTTGATAGGCGAAAGCCACCAGATCACTTGGGGACATGGTCAAGTCTGAACCAGTCACTCCTCTTGATCGTCCTAAGGCCACAAAATCACTTGGGGGCTTGGTCGAACCCGAACCATTGCCACGCCTTTTGATCGGCATAAATGCCACGGTTTCATTTGGGGACCTGGCTGACTTGAACCATTGTCACTCCTATTGGGGGCTTGGTCCTGTCCGACCGTGGTAACACCATCTGATCAGCTCAGTAAAGCATGTTTTTTGCGAACGGTTTTATCATTGCCTTTGCTTCCATACTTTTTTCATAACTGTTATTTGATTTTTCTTGCGGTTTTTAAACCGACATTGTTAATTCGGAGACTATCTCCCGGTTTGATTTTATGATACCATCTTATTATGGAGTAAACCGGTGTTCATTAACCCGGCTTGACTTTCAATTACAAATTGTCAGTACATGATCAAATCATAATCCGGAGACTATCCGCCCGGTCTGGTTTGACTACGAGTCGCCAAGATTATATATGGTTAAACCGGTGTTTATCACAACCCGGTACGGTTTTATCATAAACCGGCACAATGTGAAAGGAGATATCATTACTCAAGATTGGGGTTATCACTCTTACTACAAAAAGTTGGTAAACCAATGATGTGATTCAACATCACAGGTATGATATATTTCATTGATTATTCTTAAGTGCAGCCTTGGTTATAAACCTGGGTTATATGTTGGGCATTATGACCCGTCCGGCGGTAAACCGCCAGGACACTTTAAACTTGTTGTATGCAGAGACAGGTTGAATAAAGCATGATGATAAATTATCCGGTGTTTATTAAACCGGACTGGCTTTAAGATGATAAGTCGCCAATATATGATGAGAAATTATCTGGTGTTTATTAAATCGACCTGGATTTGGACAAGTTGCCAGCATATATTTGGATTGCGCCATGGGAATCATGCGCTTATAAATCATTGGATTATATTATTCAAATAGCCCACATGGCTGGATTTTTATTATGGTTATTAATATTATGATTGAGGTTTTCAAAGTCGCTTTAGCGCAATGGAAATGAATATGATTTATTCTACAATAGAAGGAATAAAGTCCCAAGTCGCTGCAGGCTTACGACCCGACACTTGGGGGCTACATTATTCAAAGTTGAAGGTTATATTAAATATGCAAGTCTCATGTCGCTACAAGCATGCACCATGACACTTGGGGGCTAATGCAAAGTCATTTTTTGCTCATCTTATTGAAGACCCGACTCATCATATCACAATGAGCCGGCCCTTGGGGGCTATCAATTGCTCCTGTCAACAATTCAAGTCTACATGATCATATCTACAAAGTCCCTGCTCATTATTGCATAATGACCTGGCCCTTGGGGGCTACATTGGTTGAAGTTTTTAAGAGTATAAGGCAATTACAAGTCCCAGGTTGCTGCAAGCATAACAACCCGGCACTTGGGGGCTACATATGCGGAATATTCAGTTGTGACTAGTAACTGAGATGAACAATCTGGATTCCTTCAAGGTTGCAACATTTATATTGACACAAGTCTTAAGCTATCATTATGTTCTCCTCTTAAGACTTGGGGGCTACAGGTAATATGCATATAAAGGAGGAACATCTTCAAATTCTCAGTTTTTGGCAAATCAGGAAGATTAATTGTGTGATCCGGCGTTGGCAACAATCATAACCCGGCATCTATAAACGGTCATAATCCGGGATCATCAGTTTTTATAACCTGGCCATTTTGGTAATGTTAAATCGGCACATTTTTACATCTTCAAACCGGTTGAATATCAGATGAATATTTCAAGACCAATATTTCTTAAACCGGCGCTTTGGAAGCCGACTCAAGTGGATTATTCTTCACAATATTTTTCTGTGAGAAACCAATGTCAGCAAATTGAGTGTGACACTGGCTTATTGACCTGGATTTTCTAGGAGGAGGAAATGACAAGGACTTAAGGATGATCAGGTGCCGGTTTACAAGAATTCTTAACCCGGGGCACAACCTGTCAAGTTTGCTCTTGTGTTTATTTTACAGGATCAGTTTAACATGGATAAAATCCAAATTAAACTGGGGGCTAATGTCGGGGATATACCCCGTGGCGTAAACCGGCCGGAAGTATAACCCGGCCGGACTGGACGACTCACTGGTAACCTTCCCGGAGCTTGGCGGTTCACGGGCTACCCGCCCGGTCTTGACGGTTCATTAGTAACCCGGCGGGCGGGTCAGATGGATGACGAGGCCCATGGCCCAGAAGGCTGGTTCACATTTAATGGTGGGCCGGTTTATGAGGAAAGCACAAGGAATATTCCCTTACAAAGGAAGCAAGACTAGGACTCCTCTTGTAATAGAGTAATCCTAATCCAACTAGGACTAGTCATGTAAACCGCCCCTTCAACATATATAAGGAGGGGCAGGGCTCCCCAAGGAGGGACAAGCTAGAAGCTACAAGCAAGAAACAATCTCTAGGGCTAGACACAAAGAGGAGAGCCAGTTTACGGCGACTCCCTCGTGATGATAATGAGACCTAGCCTCAAACAGCATGTAGGGTTTTTACAGGATGATGTTTCCCGGGGCCCGAAGCTGTCTAAATCCCTGTCTTGTGTTGCGTCTCTCGATTCCGCTCAACCCCTCTCAAGCTACCACATATATGCGTTGGCCTCGCGACTAAGTCCTGACACTAAGGACATCTGACGTGACAAATCCACGACAAGACTCGTTCCATAGCTACTGCTTTTTCCCTTTTCAACCTAGATGCGGGTTCGATGCCTACTCTCACAGTCTCCCTTCCTTTCCTTATTCAGCCCAGACATGGATTAGTCTTCATGAAGTAGGGTTTCCTTTAATAGTGCAAATTATGGTTTTCGTCTGTGTGGCGAGAAGAGGAGAGGATAGCAAATTGGGAAGATGGTGGAGTGGAAAAAGATCCACATGCAACGACGTGCCAGATGGGGCAATAGAACAAGGGTATGGTTCGAAAAGAGGTAGCATACCTAAGGGTCGGCGAGAAGTGGCTTCGCTCGTGGTCGTAGTCCTCCGCACACACTATGGCAGCGAGCTTGGGGACGGAGGCCATCCAGCGCGGGCGCCAGGTCTGAGAGGACGGCCTTGTCGTGAGTGCGTGACCCCGCTCGCCGACGATGAGTGAGTCAACGCTGCACGTCCTTTTCTTCCCTGGAGGATCTGTGACCACCATTGAGGAGGGAGAGAGGGGCCATCTTTTTTATATCTTCAGAAAGGGTGGTAGTGTGAGAAGCAAGTGGGCAGCCCTTGGCAAGAAAGCGCTGAAGCTCCAGCATATACATCTTTTTTATACTACTAGTACTGGAGGATGAGTAGTGGTAGAGTAGTTTATATTTTCTCTGCGTACAGTACCAGTTAGTCGTGCTTCAAAATTGAACGGCACGCCATTAAAAAAATAAAGGTCGATAACTAATGCGGCACCTCGGGACAAGGCGGCCAGATCACATTTTGCACGAGAAATTACACACCATGTTTTGTTGACATGTGGTCCCGTTCCAACATATCAGTGAGACGACGGTGAGTAGTAGGAGTATTTTTGAACCGACGTGTAGGCCGGGGTGCCCCTTCGTGAACCGTCGCAAACTGGCAACCGTCCACCGACACTTCGCCTTTCCCTCTCGATTTGGAACTGTTGTCGCACGCTCTTCCTCTCCCTCCTCCATTTTCCTTCAGCCCTTCACCCTTTCTTCTGCCATTGTTCGATCGTCTTCTCCATGGAGGGAATAGGACGGAAACGACCCCGTTATTCTTGCCCCGATATGAAAGATGACGTGGTGGAGGAACTCACTGATCGGTGCGACGTCATCACCTCGGCTAGCATGGCAGGTTCGTTCAAGCCCATTCTTGACTCAACTAATAACATCATTACAAGGAACCCAAGAGTCAAGGAGCAGTTTGATCTCCCCTATCTTCTTCGCCGTGACCCTGATGACAGGCGCCGTCACGACGGAGGCCTCGCCCTGTGCAAGTTGATGCCGCTTGATAATGATACTTATGATGTTAAGATGCCATCGCTTGAGGCCGAGGCTTGGGCAAGCGCAAATGGAGATTGGGTTGTTTACATTGGGTCCAACTGCGAGTGGGAACTTGTGAATGTGTACACTCATGACCGGGTTCCACTTCCAAAAATCTCAGCAGACTGCCTAGAGGTTGAGCACACCGGTATTGTACGCATGTTCAAATACAATCATGGTGACTATCTTCTACGGAAGATAGCTTCCTCGAGTTCCCAACCGCTCTTGGAATTACAACAACTATGAAGTTGTTGCTATCTTCGACAAGCTTGTTGCCGTCCTTGCTGGTTTGACTCGATGGATATTGCTCAAAAATCAGTTTCTGTACACGGATGAGTACTGTGATGCAATTGAATATGAGGGCCTTGTGTTTGCTGCCACCACTCATGGCACTGTTTTTGCATGGAATTGTTGTCTCGGTACGTTTGTCTTCCATCGTAATTATAATTGTTTCATCCACATGCATGCGGGTTAGCAAGTTTCCCTTTACTAATTAACCTTCTTCTTGGGTTTCCAAGGTCCTGCGAACATTCCACCACCTATACTTGAAGATTTTTATAACCAAGGGGGAGATGACGATGGTGATGATCACGAGCATGAGGACGAGTAGCGCCCATATACTATTTGGCGCCTGGCAACTAATTCCGATGGATCACCTCTTCTCGTGTGTATACAGCCAACTGATGATGTTACTGCTAAGGAAGCAGGTGTAGTCTCCCATGGTCGCACTCTCTGGACCTATTCCAACACCCGTTACATGGTATTCGGGATGGATACAAGTGTGCTAGCGCCAACTCCTTCTCCCTGGTACAGAATTGATAGTCTTGGAGAAAACTTGCTCTTCCTTGGACAAAACTATCCAATGATGGTGCAAGGCGATCCAACTGCTGTTGACACAACGTTACTACCATTTATGAGAAGCAACTGTGTCTATACATCAGACATTTGGGTGGTTCCCTACCCTGGTACTGATATAGTAGGCCGCTTCAGCCTGGATGATCAGTCCTGCGTTGGTCTCCACATCGACAATGGTTGGCCCGTCCCAGAGAATCACTTGTGGTTCAAAGCAAGCATTTCCAACGCCGATGAATGGTTGAGTTGAAGTTCATTTCATTGCTTGTTATTTGTTGTGTGGTGAAAACTTTAGTATTTATAATGTATCCTCGTTGTCGATGTGGGTTGATGACCTGTTGTATGTAATAAAATGATATGACTGTGATAAACTTACTAAATTTATGAATGGCTTTCGAGTCGCTTCTGTGAGTGAGTGGTGCGACGAGGCAAAAAAATATTTTTTGAATACATATAATTGTACGTGCATTGCAACAGGTTATCGGATGAGGCCAATCAACAATAGTAGTATACTATTTGTACTAGCTTCACATGCTTCGCGCATTGTGCGGGTGTTTTTACTGTAGCCATATTGTACTATGTAACCAGCACCTCGAATCCTCGATACTAGTAGTACTATATAGTAAGTAGTAGGAGTAGTAGGGTGGCATGGGCCAGAACAAGCATTCACGTCCAGGAGTACGGCACATGCCAGCAGCACGACTTACATCTGACACCATATTTCTTGGAGTCCGTGCTAGAGCAATCTCTTCAACCTCATCGTTTCTCTAACTCAGCCATCGCGCGGCGGGCGAGGTGGGGGTTTGCCGATAGTCGGTTTCCTTAACTGCGGTCCCACTTGTAAGGCCAACTGCACCGCACGACCCCAAATGGACCTCTGTTTCGCACGAACTCCAACGATAATTTTGACTAGAAAAGCAAGACCAAAGAAAACAAGAACCACAAGAATACATTTTACTACTACTGTAAGTTGGATTAGTGCCTTCTCGATGCATTCATTGTTGATCTGCGGAGGCTCGATCTTGTGTGCTTCTTTCTTCTTCGAGTGTAAAGAAGTAGACATTGCTTCCTCGCATCTAGTCTCATGTCTAGCCTCTATTCTAGTACTCCCTCCGGTCCGTTTTTCTCTGCGTCTAAGCAGCAACACGCATACCAAGTAGGAGTATCAACAAGTGCACTAATCTCGTCTATAGCCTCTGTGCTAGCTAAAAGTGATAGAACATCTACTAAATTGTGCTCTATCAATATATGGATGTACTCTTCTTCCCAATACAAAAACTTGCATCCATTCTACTCCCTCCGTTGCACAATAAATGCCTTCTATTTGTCAAAATATATATGTATCTAGACATGTTTTAGTATATAGGTACATCCATTTTTGGACAAATGGAAGTCAAGTATTTTGGAACAGAGGGAGTACACAATAAATTTGTTAAGTTAGCACAACTAGTCTAATCCGAGAGCACAACCAAAGATTTGGTCGGGTTCTTCCTCCTTTTGCCGACACGTGGGACATCCAGCATCCAGGTCGTGTCATGAAAGAAAATAGAGTGGTGGTTGAAGATACGAGATGTGCATCTTGGGTTAAACTATAAATAGAATATTACTACTCTTGAGTAACTCCAAAAGCGGCCACCGAAGATCTTTGTTGGATTTGTTTTTCATCACCAGCACGTTGAGGTGAAAGATGTGCAGGTTCAGTGGGTCCGCTTGTGTTTTCATTGACATGTGGGACCGCATGTGAGCAAACAGACGATGGCCTCCGCGCGTCCGCTGGCTGGCTAAGAAGAGAGATAGAGGAGGGCTGAGCACGGACTACGGGAAATTTGTTCTACGTACCTCGATATAGGCTCGATATAGTGGGCTGGCATGGGCCATAACTAGCATTCACGTCTAGCAGTACGACATACGCCACCAACCCGAGTCCCATCCGGCACCAATTTTCTTGGAGTCCGTGCTACAGCAATCTCTTCTCCCTCCTGTTTTCTCAGCCATCACGTGGTGGGCGGGGTGGGGGTTTGCGATAGTCGGTTTGCTCAACTGCGATCCCACTTGTAAGTGAAAATGCAACACGCACTAATTCCCGCTTGAGTGGCGTGCCGGACCAACCGTGTGGGGGTGCGACGCGAACACGGCAGGCTTTTCCTTTTGAACTCATAACTTGTAAAATTTGGTTCTGCTCCATGGCACGATCGATAGATAGAAAATAACGATTTTTCCTAGAGTAATGAGAAGTTTGGTTCTGGCGCCGTTCATGCATGGAGTACGTACGAAAATTATGAAGTTGATGCGAAAGGTAAGATAATTACTGTAGTATCATATACTACTACATGGATTTGACGGAAAGATAAAAATACATACTGATCCATCAACGACATCCTCACGCCCTAGTGCGTCAGGTCACCAACCGACGTGTGAGGAGCAGTGGCGTTGGCGGTGAGCACAACGTGCTTCTGAACAGTGCCATCCAAGGTTGCCCTGCGGTCCAAGAAGGCCAGCGTCCTATCGTCCTCCTCTTGCATGTAGTAGTCCTTGTGGACAATTTGCGCGTAGACGTGGGTGATTATGTCGATGGTGTCTTGCTGTGCCAGGCGCTGCGCGGCGAGCGCGACCTCGAGGTGGACATTCTCCGGCGTGACGGCAGGCAGTCGCAGGGCCACCAGTGCGTCGAAGAGTTTGTCACCATAGTGGCCATTGAGGGTGGCGGGCATCGCAGAGCCTGGGCGTGTCGGCTGGAGGCTTACGTCAAAGTCGTTTGCGAGCTTCTTCACGACGGTGAACTTGTCGAGGACCTCGTCGAACAAGGAGACGAAGCTGTCGTCCAAGCGGCCCCTTGCCCTGGCGGCCTCAAGCAATACTACCTGGAGACGTTCCTCATTGTCGGGCCGTAGGCCGGCGTCGTGGACCATCTGGCACAGCCGGCTGATGCTCGCGCTCATCGCCTCCATGGGCCAACTGATCTTGCGATTCGAGTGATCACTCTTGCCCTTGGTTAGCGTGTGTAGGTGCGTAGGATTTCGTACTACTCCTCGGCCCTCTACTGCACCTGCCTTTGGCTGTATGATAGGTGGGCCAGCCACCCCTTGGGCCGACATGTCATTCACCCAAAGGCAGTTTTCGTAAGTCAATGAAGCTGCGTCCCCCTCCGTGCCGGTGCAGATAGTCATCTCACAGGACCTCTAGTTGGGGCCAAACGAGAGAAGTTTGATGTTTACTGGTTTATTGGTCCCCTTTGCATTTTGCGCCAAGTTTTGACCTTTGATTTAACTAATAAAATGTTAATGCATGTAAAAAAAATGTTGTGTAAGTCACATTACAAAAACCAAATAATCCCAAAACACTTAGCTTGGTCATAGTGGAGAGTAACTTAGACTAGTAACATGCGTATGTTACTCCCTCCGTCCAGATGCATAGGGCACCTAAGAAGATGCGGCGCGACCTAGGCGTGTATTGACTGGACTAGTCAAAATTAATTAGCATGGCTTTATTTGTGTATTTAGTGGGGCGGTGCACTTAGGCATCCAACTATGGTGCGTGGCCGTTTGCATGCACGCCCATCAGTTATGTGTTGGGCCCTGCATGTAGTGGTCGTTTGCAATGACTAGCCGTATGTGCCTTGTTATCCGAGTTGGACTCACAAAATTAATTACTCCACACCGCACTTGCTAATTGCAGTGCCTTACACTATAGGAATTCCTAGATTTCGTTAGGTGCCTAATGCACCTGGACAGAGGAAGTACAAGTCTATGTTACTATCTTTATAGTGCATAGTGTCATAGATTAGTATCATAAGTAGTCTCATTTATTGCCATGCATGACACATAGTAGCATCACATTTATTATGTTACGGTATCTACCTATGTTACTATAACCATCTCTCTCTTCTTTAATTGCCTACCACATAAGCATGTTTGCGAGTCCCAAGTGCATGATACTACTTATGTTACCCCCACTATGGCTAGCCTTAGGCACAGTGCATTAACTCCCTCCTTGTTTCTTATTTCGTGACATATCAACCAGTGAGAGATGTGGGCCGTGCATGCTTTCAATGACTTGAGACTACCAAACACGACATGCAGTATTTACTTCATTGCATGTAATCCTATTAGTAGTTAGCAAAAAAACATTAAGTTCTCTCGCTAATAGGAATAAAACACCATGTATTTATTTACAGAGGGAGTAGTACATTTTTTGTGACATGCATTACTACTAGATATTGCTAGTCAAATACTAAAATCCAGATGGAAGTGGTAGTACTCTTAAATCTAGACGGTGGTGCTACTAGTACTATCACTGTACTACCTGCTGGTCAAATTATTACGTGTTTCTCCTCACAGTGAAGTGACAAGACCCTGCGCCAGAGATGACACCTGAGTATAGGCGCCGTGTTCGGCATGCCATAGTCAGCCTCACTGTCTGCAGTCACTATCATCATGGCTGTAGAGCTAGCCTGCTTACAACTAGCCATCTTCGACATAATTTCCCGTGCGTAGATGCCCGTGCATTGCACGGAACACCAAGATTGGGGGTGGACGGCTCCGGCAGCGGCCATCGCGCCAGATTTTTCCACCGCCTTCTAGATGTGGTGGGGAGGAGATAAGGCTGATTGTGAGAGACAAGGAGTTGTTTGTAAACAGGGAACAAGTACGAGCATCTTTTTGCAAAAATGGAGAAGCTTTGTTTGTATGCGTCAGATCTGGATCTGACGGCTATTGGTGAAAGATGGGAGGCAGAATATCATCACCAACTCAGGACATGTTTGATTCGCAGGATTTTGAAAACACAGGAATAGGACACGGCAATATTACAAGTTTCAAACCGATATTACAAATGTTAGGAGTAATGCTGCACCTAGGAAGAGGGAATTACTAGGAAGTTTATGTAAGAACTTTTGTTACTTTAGGTGGATGCAACATTATCATACAAACTGAAATCCACCGCACTGACAAGTTACTAATGGGCAAATAAGTTTTCGAGTCTCTGGCCACTTGATGTTTCAAAAACAAATTCAGCTTCTGGGAGACTTTGTCATTTAGGCTTAGATGCTTGCGGTGATCAGCACGCCATTCATTGTTGCGCCAGAGAACGCCAAACCTCATTAACTTGAGCACACTTGCCTCCAGAAAAAAGAACCTGGCCAATTTAATCTCAGATGTGCTGCCTCGATAGTCGATATAATCAATTTATGTAAGATGGAGATCAAGGCATTCAATGAGATTGTTATAGTGCAGCACATTTTTCACTTTCGGGTCTTCTTTTATCTGCAAAAGAAGAGAACATATTAGAGCAGCTGGCTGCATAAGATTGTCGTGTCATCAAGAGGTACCAATATCATTCGCTCATACGATAGGGTTGGCTAGCTAGTGATATTTTTTCACTCTCTCTCTCTCACTCTCTCTCTCACTCTCTCTCTCTTTCTGTTTCCTCTCATTTAACTAGGAGCACGTGAAGAGCTTGGGCATTTGTTGCCTTCCACTATGTGGCCGATGCCATATTTCGCAAAAGTATGCCACATAATACGCATCGATGTCAAATCAAAAGATTTTGGCACCGCTCTCGCGATGTGAGAGAGTTGGCACCGCTGTGCACACAGACCCACATGTATAAAAAAATCAATCAAACCAACTACACCAGCTTCTCACTCTCCCAAACAAGTGTTTTTTTATTGCCTCAGTCCTCTCTCTCTCCCACGCAGTGTTTTTTCATTGCGTGACTTAATTTGGCATCGGAGCAAAGTAGGTGATCCAGATTGGGGCACCAGGTGAGCAATGGAGGGGCATCGCTGCCAAATGCATCACAAGTGAATTTGGCACATGTTTTGGCCTACATAGCCCACTTTTGTACTCCCTCCGTCCCAAAATTCTTGTCTTAAATTTTTCTAAATACGGATGTATCTAGTTACATTTTAGTGTTAGATACATCCGTATCTAAACAAATGTAAGACAAGAATTTTGGGACGGAGGGAATACTACCTCGTATTTAGTATAAAATTTTGACCATAGATTTACCTAAGAAAATGCCAATGCATGTCACTAAAAATTACACCATTTGAAATTATGTTCAAATACGAATCCAACGTTATAGTTCTTAGTGACATGCATTAACATTTTGTCAGCTAAATCTATGGTCAAATTTTGATACTACAAAATTGGAAGAGTCAACCAGGACCGAGGTAGTACTTGCTCTTAGGGTAACCATAGAGTTACTGGAGTAGTCTAAGTTACTTTCCACTATGACTAGCCTAGGATACTATAGTAGTAGTACATCATAAAAACGATGCAGGTGATCACGTGAGAAAAAAATACTAAAAACATTTCTTTTGGTGCAGTGCGTAGATGCAGTTTTGAACACTACACTTGTCATCGTAATTTAGGAAAATTACAAAAAAATTGAGCTACGTTGTGATTACTGTTTACTTATAGGAAAGAAGTTTCACCTGGATGACTAGCTTCTCCGTGCACGGAAAGCATGTAAGGAATCCAACAACTTGATCCAGATTGGGGCCGATAGATTTTAGTGCTAAGATCTTCACTGTGCGCATGGACTGGGTCAAGCTTGTGGGAACCATTTTCTGGAAGACGGTCGTAAATACATCAAGAAGAAATTTAAATATGTGAATTTCAAGAAGACGGAGAAGAAGATGAGTGTTGTACCTGAACGATTACGGATCCAATAAAGAGTTCGGAGAATTTGGCAGACGAGTACACCAACACTATCAATTTCGGCGCGTCAATGACCCTGATTTTTGTAGGACCTTCTAGATCCGATACAAGCAATCTCTCAAGGAAAGGCGCATTCTCAATGACCATAACATGGAACAGCTGGAATGATCTCTTCCCAATTGATGTCTTGTTGCGGGGCCAGCAAGACACATAAATCCATTGGAGATTCGTCGAGGCGATGTGGAGGCTAATGAACCCATGGATCTGCTCAAGACGAAGGTACTCGAGCGCAGTACAGCTACGGAGCAGGTGCTCCATAGCCTTCTTCAGGATGACAACATCGAAGAGGTCGAGCTGCTTGAGTTGAGGGAGAAGAAGGGCGGGCGCGACATTAATCTGGGGAAGATAGCAGGAGCTAAAGCTGGCGCGGCGCAGTGTTGGCATGAGGCGGAGCGCGAACGGTGGCAGAGAGCGACATCATCCAGCTTCAAAGCTGAGCTCCTCGAGATGATCTAGGGCAGGGCATAAGAACCACTCGTCGAACTTGGGTTGGACCTTGCAGTTGGTACTGAAAATGCGGATGTCAGGGCGTCTGGCTGGCCCAGGGTGCGATGAAAGGATCTTGGAGACTGCGGCCATGCATTTGCAATCTCCGTCGCAGAGGCAGCCGTCGACAGTGAGGTTGAGGGGGCCACAGCGCCAGAGGGGGCGCCACCGCCGGGAGAGCAGGGCGGTCCGCATGGCAGATTTGGTGGGGAGGAGGCCGATGATGACGAGCAGCATGTCATCGAGGAGGCTCCTGATGAAGTCCAGGCTCGCCGGATGCGGTTTTGGCTCGAGCTGCCTCCGCTTGTTGGCTGCCTCGCCGTCCATCTCAACCGGCGGCGACGCGGGTGTACACATGTGCTCGTGTGTGTTGTGTGCTGGGTGTGCGCAAGTGTGTCCTTCTGTGCATGCCGCCGCGCAGTGGTGAATTGTGCGCGAGTACGTCCTTCGCGCGCAAGAAGTTTGTCCCCAATGCGCCCTCAATTTACTAGCGTGTGGGGTGCTACCCCGAGTGGTTTCAACTTTGTTTACTTCACCGCGTGTCAGATGGGCCTATAGTTTACTTATTTTCACCCACTGCCACATGGGCCAGCACACCATGATATAGAACACGAGCTGACAACACAGCATGTGGATTGGTTGACTGGTCAACTAAACAATATACGGAGCTATACGGTGACACAGTGAGCATATAATCCGTTGTTATAGAGAGTTCGAGTGAGAGGGGAGGCCCATGAGAGATAGCAGAGAGAGAGAGAAAGAGCTACCCCCTCCGTTTGATAATGTAGTTACAACATTTTTTTAAGTCAAACTTTTGAAACTTTGACCAAGTTTATAAAGAAATTACTTATATCTACAATACCAAAGATAAATGATAGTATGAAGTAAGTACATGTTGTGATGAATCTAATGATCGTTCCAGATGTAAATGTTTTTCTCCACATATACCTGGTCAAACTTTTCTGAGGTTTGACTTTTCAAAACATCCATATGCTTATGGACGTGACAGAGTCCCTAAAGAGAGAGAGAGAGAGAGAGAGAGAGAGAGAGTGAAAAAAGTGTGTGTGCGTGTGTGAAAGAGACATGGACAACACACGATAAAAGTAGAGAAAAAGTGTGCGTGTCTTATGCAAACATATCACACATGCATCTTTGACAGCGGAGGCAAGGTGAGGAGATAGTGTGTGGTTGTTTGGAACCTAAAGAGGAAGACCCCTAGAACATGGCCAAGAGGGGTCTGATAAACAAGGGAGAGAGGTCGAGAGAGACGTACGGAGAAAATGCAGACATGAGGAGGAGAGAGTGTATGTTTGTCATAGAGAGATCCCTTGGAGATCGTGATGGGACTACATGGGTGGGAGATCGAGTGACAAGGTGTGTGCACGATAGAAGATGCCCCGAGAGATATCGGGATAGACGTATGGATGGAAGGAAACAATACGTGTGTTCCTGATGGCTAGTAAGAGATAATCATACTTAGGAGGGGGGGAGTGCTTGCGCCTATGGCCCTGTTTGGATACTCTAACTCAGTTAGAGGTTAGAGTTAGATTCATACCCTGAACTAACCCTGAACTAACTCTAAGTAAAGAGGTTTTTGGATGGAAGGGTTAGATGGAGCGTGGATACGGCGAGGCACCTTCACGGGCGGTGCGACAGGGAGGGAGGGAGAGGACGAGAAGCTTCAAGGAAGTGGGGAGGGATCTGCTGCGGGGAGAGTGAGAGAAAAAAGTGTTTATTAGTGGTCCCGAGAAGAACTAACCCAAATAAGCACCTCTTGGATGGGTTAGTTTTTTTGGATGGGTTAGATGCATCTAACCTAAACTAACCCTCCTGTTTGGATCTTTTGGGGTTAGTTAACTCCAAACTAACCCAAACTAACTCTAACCCATGGATCCAAACAGAGCCTATGATGGAGTGAGGGATTATGGTACTTAGGGGGGGTGTGTCACATGGAGAGAGAACAAGGGCGGAGAGTGCTAGATGGGTCTATATGTATAGCACGAGCGAGACATGTGTATATGTGAACCAGGGAGATATAAGGCCAGTTTGGCTTGCGTCGTGAGCATCTTTTGCGTGGCCTGGGGTTGTGGCTGGATTTCATGCACGCTTGTTTGGTTGCTACTCCGTGAAAAAGAAAGCCCGCCTGGGCTGGGTTCCCTTGCACTTTAATTAGCCTGGCTGAACTCCAGACACTACAAGTAGCCTGGCCCAAGCAACCGATTTCGAACGCCTGGTCAAGCCTGGTCGTGCGGCCACGAGGCTAACAACATGGATGGATATTAGCATTAAATAATTGATGCATGCATTGATTGATGGGACGTTGATGCTTTGCCTGGCCCAGGCATGAACCAAACGCTTCAGCACCACACAAGCCTGGCCAGGCAGAAATATTTTACATCTCACGTCCACACCGGGCAGTACCGGCCATCAAGGTATGAGGGTCAGGTCACGAACCAAACTGACCAATAAAGTTTGAGAGAGATTGAGGAGCCCCGATAAGGCTGAGTGGTGCGTCAGATAGCTGAGAGGGGGAAAGAGATATTCCATCCGCTCGATAATGCAGTGCATGTAAATTTTTTAGAAGTCAAACTTTGGAAACTTTGATCAGGTTAACGCAAATGTTATTTATATCGACAATACCAAAGATACATCATACAAAACTACATCTCATGGTGAATCTAATGGTATATGTTTGTCGTACTAGATGTAATTGTTTTTCTCCACGTACATGGTCAAACTTTGTGATGTTTGACTTTTCAATAAATCTATATGCTATGGATGGAGGAGAGTGCCTCAGTCGAGACAGATCAAGTGCGTGTGAAGGAGAATGAGTAAGTGTGAAAAAAGAGTATGTGTGTGAAAGAGAAAGTGACAACAAACGATAAATTAGAGAGAGTGTGGTTTTTCGTTTCTTATGTGAACATATCACGCATGCATCTCCGAGATGGAAAAGCGAGGCGAGGACATACACGAAGATAGATAGTGTGTGATTGTTTTCAACGGAGAGAGACTCCCCTGTAGCACATGTCCAATAGAGGTCTGACAAACAAGGAAAAAAGGTTGAGAGGGACACATGGATGGCACGGACGCATGGGGAGGGAGAGAGGGTGTGTTTGTGATAGAGAGATCCCCTCGAGATCGTGAGGGGACTATATGGGTGGGAGATTGAGGGAGTGCGTGCGCGATAGAAAGATGCCCCGAGAGATATCGGGATAGACGTATGGATGGAAGGAAACAATACGTGTGTTCCTGATGGCTAGTAAGAGATAATCATACTTAGGAGGGGGGGAGTGCTTGCGCCTATGGCCCTGTTTGGATACTCTAACTCAGTTAGAGGTTAGAGTTAGATTCATACCCTGAACTAACCCTGAACTAACTCTAAGTAAAGAGGTATTTGGATGGCAGGGTTAGATGGAGCGTGTATACGGCGAGGCACCTTCACGGGCGGTGCGAGAGGGAGGGAGGGAGAGGACGAGAAGCTTCGAGGAAGTGGGGAGGGATCTGCTGTGGGGAGAGCGAGAGAAAAAAGTGTTTATTAGTGGTCCTGAGAAGAACTAACCCAAATAAGCACCTCTTGGATGGGTTAGTTTTTTTGGATGGGTTAGATGCATCTAACCTAAACTAACCCTCCTGTTTGGATCTTTTGGGGTTAGTTGACTCCAAACTAACCCAAACTAACTCTAACCCATGGATCCAAATAGAGCCTATGATGGAGTGAGGGATTATGGTACTTAGGGGGTGTGTGTCACATGGAGAGAGAACAAGGGCGGAGAGTGCTAGATGGGTCTATATGTATAGCACGAGCGAGATATGTGTATATGTGAACTAGGGAGAAATAAGGCCAGTTTGGCTTGCGTCGTGAGCATCTTTTGCGTGGCCTGGGGTTGTGGCTGGATTTCATGCACGCTTGTTTGGTTGCTACTCCGTGAAAAAGAAAGCCCGCCTGGGCTGGGTTCCCTTGCACTTTAATTAGCCTGGCTGAACTCCAGACACTACAAGTAGCCTGGCCCAAGCAACCGATTTCGAACGCCTGGTCAAGCCTGGTCGTGCGGCCACGAGGCTAACAACATGGATGGATATTAGCATTAAATAATTGATGCATGCATTGATTGATGGGACGTTGATGCTTTGCCTGGCCCAGGCATGAACCAAATGCTTCAGCACCACACAAGCCTGGCCAGGCAGAAATATTTTACATCTCACGTCCACACCAGGCAGTACCGGCCATCAAGGTATGAGGGTAAGGTCACGAACCAAACTGACCAATAAAGTTTGAGATAGATTGAGGAGCCCCGATAAGGCTGAGTGGTGCGTCAGATAGCTGAGAGGGGGAAAGAGATATTCCATCCGCTCGATAATGTAGTGCATGTAAATTTTTTAGAAGTCAAACTTTGGAAACTTTGATCAGGTTAACGCAAATGTTATTTATATCGACAATACCAAAGATACATCATACAAAACTACATCTCATGGTGAATCTAATGGTATATGTTTGTCGTACTAGATGTAATTGTTTTTCTCCACGTACATCGTCAAACTTTGTGATGTTTGACTTTTCAATAAATCTATATGCCATGGACGGAGGAGAGTGCCTCAGTCGAGACAGATCAAGTGCGTGTGAAGGAGAATGAGTAAGTGTGAAAAAAGAGTATGTGTGTGAAAGAGAAAGTGACAACAAACGATAAATTAGAGAGAGTGTGGTTTTTCGTTTCTTATGTGAACATATCACGCATGCATCTCCGAGATGGAAAAGCGAGGCGAGGACATACACGAAGATAGATAGTGTGTGATTGTTTTCAACGGAGAGAGACTCCCCTGTAGCACATGTCCAATAGAGGTCTGGCTAACAAGGAAAAAAGGTTGAGAGGGACACATGGATGGCACGGACGCATGGGGAGGGAGAGAGGGTGTGTTTGTGATAGAGAGATCCCCTCGAGATTGTGAGGGGACTATATGGGTGGGAGATTGAGGGAGTGCGTGCGCGATAGAAAGATGCCCCGAGAGATATCGGGATAGACGTATGGATGGAAGGAAACAATACGTGTGTTCCTGATGGCTAGTAAGAGATAATCATACTTAGGAGGGGGGGGAGTGCTTGCGCCTATGGCCCTGTTTGGATACTCTAACTCAGTTAGAGGTTAGAGTTAGATTCATACCCTGAACTAACCCTGAACTAACTCTAAGTAAAGAGGTATTTGGATGGCAGGGTTAGATGGAGCGTGGATACGGTGAGGCACCTTCATGGGCGGTGCGAGAGGGAGGGAGGGAGAGGACGAGAAGCTTCGAGGAAGTGGGGATGGATCTGCTGTGGGGAGAGCGAGAGAAAAAAGTGTTTATTAGTGGTCCCGAAAAGAACTAACCCAAATAAGCACCTCTTGGATGGGTTAGTTTTTTTGGATGGGTTAGATGCATCTAACCTAAACTAACCCTCCTGTTTGGATCTTTTGGGGTTAGTTGACTCCAAACTAACCCAAACTAACTCTAACCCATGGATCCAAACAGAGCCTATGATGGAGTGAGGGATTATGGTACTTAGGGGGGGTGTGTCACATGGAGAGAGAACAAGGGCGGAGAGTGTTGGATGGTTCTATATGTATAGCACGAGCGAGACATGTGTATGTGTGAACCAGGGAGATATAAGGCTAGTTTGGCTTGCGTCGTGAGCATCTTTTGCGTGGCCTGGGGTTGTGGCTGGATTTCGTGCACGCTTGTTTGGTTGTTACTCCGTGAAAAAGAAAGCCCGCCTGGGCTGGGTTCCCTTGCACTTTAATTAGCCTGGCTGAACTCCAGACACTACAAGTAGCCTGGCCCAAGCAACCGATTTCGAACGCCTGGTCAAGCCTGGTCGTGCGGCCACGAGGCTAACAACATGGATGGATATTAGCATTAAATAATTGATGCATGCATTGATTGATGGGACGTTGATGCTTTGCCTGGCCCAGGCATGAACCAAACGCTTCAGCACCACACAAGCCTGGCCAGGCAGAAATATTTTACATCTCACATCCACACCAGGCAGTACCAGCCATCAAGGCATGAGGGTCAGGTCACGAACCAAACTGACCAATAAAGTTTGAGAGAGATTGAGGAGCCCCGATAAGGCTGAGTGGTGCGTCAGATAGCTGAGAGGGGGAAAGAGATATTCCATCCGCTCGATAATGCAGTGCATGTAAATTTTTTAGAAGTCAAACTTTGGAAACTTTGATCAGGTTAACGCAAATGTTATTTATATTGACAATACCAAAGATACATCATACAAAACTACATCTCATGGTGAATCTAATGGTATATGTTTGTCGTACTAGATGTAATTGTTTTTCTCCACGTACATGGTCAAACTTTGTGATGTTTGACTTTTCAATAAATCTATATGCTATGGATGGAGGAGAGTGCCTCAGTCGAGACAGATCAAGTGCCTGTGAAGGAGAATGAGTAAGTGTGAAAAAAGAGTATGTGTGTGAAAGAGAAAGTGACAACAAACGATAAATTAGAGAGAGTGTGGTTTTTCGTTTCTTATGTGAACATATCACGCATGCATCTCCGAGATGGAAAAGCGAGGCGAGGTCATACACGAAGATAGATAGTGTGTGATTGTTTTCAACGGAGAGAGACTCCCCTGTAGCACATGTCCAATAGAGGTCTGACCAACAAGAAAAAAGGTTGAGAGGGACACATGGATGGCACGGACGCATGGGGAGGGAGAGAGGGTGTGTTTGTGATAGAGAGATCCCCTCGAGATCGTGAGGGGACTATATGGGTGGGAGATTGAGGGAGTGCGTGCGCGATAGAAAGATGCCCCGAGAGAAATGGAGATAGACCATGCACATGTTTGTGATGGAGACTAAGATTAGCTAGTCATATACATATAGGTGGGACCGCGTGTGCCTACAATTGAGTGAGAGACCATCATACTTGGCTAGTTGGGCTTGAGATTGTGTGTGTGTGTGCGTGTGAGATGGAGAGAGAACGAGGGAGAGAGGTAGAGTTTTAGATGGGCCTATCGAGTGCGAGTGAGATATGCATGTGTATGTGTGACCCAGCTGGATGGAGAGTTTGAGAGAGGGGGGGAAGAGCTCCGAGACGACATAGTGGTGCGTGAGAGAGTTATGGGCAAAGAGCCAAGGAATTTGTGTGCGTACGATGAGTGCACCCAAGATATCTAGCTTGGACTAGCTAGAGTATCATACATAGTGTGCGAGAGAGACCTATAGATGGTGTATATATGAATGTGAACTAGGAAGACCCCCCCCACACACACAAAGAGAGAGAGAGAGAGAGAGAGAGAGAGAGAGAGAGAGATGGAGAGAAAGGGAGAGGGACCAACATGGTTTTTGTGTCGGATGCGTGCGACAGAATTGAAGATTGTCGGCGAGAGAGTGAGAGAGAGAGAGAGAGAGAGAGAGAGAGAACAGGAGTCCGGGAGAGGGGGAGGTCGCATTTTATGCATCAAAGATTGATATAAACCATGTTTTGATATAAACTTGCATTCCACTATTTAAATTGGGGAACATGTTGTCTGCAATCCACACATGAACGGATATATGCATATATCAAACAAGTTCATTAATTTGACTTTCAACTTGTTCATGGAGTACTATAATACTATACAACATGCTACTCGATTGAGGTGTTCAATTTTGGATTTAGTTCACTATTTTGACCTACTGAACGAGCTAGTTCATTGAATCGAGATATTTCATTTTAGGTTTGATTCACGTTTTTGAGTGGGTCAACTATTTGTCATATAGTAAATCGCTAGCAACGAGCATGTAAAAACACATTACTCCCGAGCATCATCTGTCCATCTAAAAAAGAAGTGGCAAGCTAATATTTCAAAATTTGATTCGAATAGACTTGGTAAGGTAGACGTGGATACTCGTTCTCCCAAAATTTGAATGAACCATTAAGCATCCTCTCTGCTCGGTGGAATACGCCCGAGCAAATAAATGGGAGACGCGAAATTACCGTCCTATGTGGGACACACATCAATTGGCCCATTGTACATCGAGGGTAGGTTCGTAACTTCATCCAAGCGCGCCTTCTCCTCGGCCAAAATGACATGTGCCAAATAATTCATAAACCATGGTCGGCAAATCACGCTCTCCTCGCCCGAAATAGCTCGCGCCCACTATTTCAAAAACACTCTCCTCGCCCGAAATCGCTCGCTCCCACTATAGTTCAAAACATGCCCTCCTCGCCCAAAATCGCTCCCGCTGTCGGTGTCAAAACCGGCGGATCTCGGGTTGGGGGTCCCGAACTATGCGTCTAGGCGGATGGTAATAGGAGACGAGGGACACGATGTTTTTATCCAGGTTCGGGCCCTCTTGATGGAGGTAAAACCCTACGTCCTGCTTGATTAATATTGATGATGTGGGTTACAAGAGTAGATCTACCACGAGATCAAGGAGGCTAAACCCTAGAAGCTAGCCTATGGTATGATTGTTGTTCGTCCTATGGACTAAGGCCATCCGGTTTATATAGACACCGGAGAGGGCTAGGGTTACACAGAGTCGGTTACAAAGATAGGAGATCTACATATCCGTATCGCCAAGCTTGCCTTCCACGCCAAGGAAAGTCCCATCCGGACACGGGACGAAGTCTTCAATCTTGTATCTTCATAGTCTTGGAGTCCGGCCGATGATCATAGTTCGGCTATCCGTACACCCCCTAGTCCGGAACTCCCTTAGTAGCCCCTGAACCAGGCTTCAATGACGACGAGTCCGGCGCGCATATTGTCTTTGGCATTGCAAGGCGGGTTCCTCCTCCGAATAATTTTATAGAAGATTGTGAACACCAGGATAGTGTCCGGCTCTGCAAAAATAAATTCCACATACCACCGTAGAGAGAATAGTATTACACAAGATCAATCTGCTGACGTATTCTGTGGCGTGATGTCACACCACTTCCAAGCCTTTACTCGAATTTCTTTTATTGTTCCACCTCAGCGCGCTTAGCGAGGCGGTTTCCTTGGTACATCTTGTCGAAGCAGAGATCGTGTTCCCCTTATTCCGGGATTCCCATCAATACGGACGTGGGTAAGCCAACCGCGCCCGTTGCCACGCCCCCTCCATCAAAGGCGGGTTCCAAACGGTCATGGGGACGGCTCTTCGTATTCTTCCTCTTTATAATGATACCAAGGCCCATTCTTTTTATTCAATCCTCTATCGAATCCGCCCCTCTCCCCGAGTTCCAACACCCAGGGCTCCAAATTCGGGCACCTTCGATCTTCGACAATGTCCGGTCGTGACCTACGAGGCCGGTGGATTCCCTCCTCCGTCACGGAGGAGGACGTGCTAAAGCTGAGAGATGCCAGGTACTTAACCTGCGAAATTTCGCATAGGCTACCTGCCCGAGGGCAAGTTATCCCAACTCCCGAGCCTGGCGAGAGCGTCGTGTTCGTGTCTCACTTCCGTCGGGGTTTAGGCTTCCCGACGGATCCCTTCATAAGGGGGCTCATGTTTTACTATGGGATGGAATTCCACGACCTGGCTCCGGAGTCCATCCTCCACATCTCATCATTCATTGTCGTCTGCGAAGCCTTCCTCCGCACTACCCCTCACTTCGGCTTGTGGCTCAAAACCTTCAATGTGGAGCCGAAGATGGTTGAGGGGCGTCAGGCAAAGTGCAGCGGGGCGGTTATAAGCAAGAGGGCCGAAGCTCCATGGCCCAAGGGCTCTTTTCAGGAGGAGCTCGGCTTGTGGCAACAGGAGTGGTTTTATATCACCGTTCCCCGGGGCAGCAGGCAGAAGCCGCCGCCCGTCTTTCGCTCGGGCCCTCCACAGCAGCTGACGCCATGGGTCAACAAGGGGCGTGACTGGGGGCCGCCCAAAGACGTCCCCCTGTTGCAGGACCGGATTCGAGGCCTACAAGAAAGGGAGATCAATCTGGTCGCAGTGGTGCATGGATAGCGCAAGAAAAACTGATATGCTGTCCGGCCCCCCTCCCTGAGACCATGCAGGATCCCGTGTTAATCAAAATGTTGGAGGTCGCACCTTCGAATGAGGGCGAAGGGGGGCACGGGGAAACTGTCACCTCTGCCAAGGAGGTTTTTGGTAAGGGAGGAATCGAGAGTCCCTCCTTCCAGGGGGAGAAGAGGAACGCTTCCGAAGACCCGGAGGCCATGGCCTCAAAGCGGGGAAAGAAATCTGTACCGGAAGGTCCTGCGCCAGAAAGCGCCCCGGCCGTACTGTCTCCTCGGAGGGATCAGCCCTCTAATGAGCCGTAAGTGAAAAAAGGGGATTTTATAAATATCAGACACCCCTGCTTAATGTCTAAAGGTAACCGAAGTTTTTACCTTGTATTTCAGATCTCAGCCCATCTCAGCACAGCTCACCTTCGGGAGACCTTTGTCCGGAGATGATGGAAAGGGAAACGCCTTCATCTGCCGCCCCATCACGCAGGGCGGATGACCCTGAGGTGTCGTCGCGGAGGGTCTCCCCGAGTCCGGCGGGGCCGGAGAGTTCGGCGCCCATTGGAGTACGGCCAGTGGAGCTGCGGGATTTGCTTAAGAGGGCGTCCATCTCAGAAGATCACCGCACATTAATGGGTGGTGTGATTGAGAGGATCTCGTCCGCCAAAATCGGCTTGTATGAGGCCGTCGGAAGTTTACTGACGGGTTTTGAGGTATGCAAAAAATGACACACCTGTTGACAGTTTTGCACATGAAGTGCGCCCTGTATAGATAGTAGCCCCTGAGACTTGGTATGTTGTCGAAAATGACAGCGTGCCTAGGATCATAATCTCAGTTATTAACTATCGCCTTTCCCATGCAGGTGGCGGAACGTTCGGTGGCCAGCCGAACCGATGAATTTGCCGAGCTGAAGAATCAACTTGACACTGCGGATGCAGACATCTCGCTGGTCAATAGACGACTTTATGAGTCACAAGGTATGTGGTTGCTTCGCAGTTGCTTAGTAAGGGAGCTGACGCCCATTCCTTACAAATTGTATGCTAGATGCAGATGTTGCTGCTGCTATGGAAGACCTTCGAGCAGAACTTGCTCGGGCCAAGGAACAAGCCAGAAAAAGTGAGGCGGCTGCCTTGAAGGCAGCGAAAGGGCTAGAAGCCGAGAAGGCTTCTCACTGCCGAAGCAGGGAGAAGATGGCCGGAATGGCCATGAAATTAAGAGTTTCTACCGACCGCCTGGAAGTTCTTGAAGGAGAACGCCGAGCAGAGCAAGAAGACCTAAAGAAGGCCGATGCCGAAGCCAAGGATGCCTGTAGTGCGATGCGGGCTATGAAGGAGGAGCTACGGCAGGTCGGAGACATTGTGGCTAGAAAGCCCTTTATGCTGCGTAGGAAGTTTACGGATCCGAAGTATGCTCAGCTGGGCCGATTGTACGGTGCGGAGGATCCTTATCTGGACTTGGCGGCGAGTGCAGCTGACGCAGTCGTGCACTTTCACAGCCAGGAGGATCACGAAATGGAAGAGCTTTTCTAGTCTCAATTCCATAGTCCGGAGCGTCCACTTCCGTTGAGTGATCGGCTGGTTGAGTGGGCTGAGCTTCATAGATTGTACGGACTGGCCATGACGGATGTGGTCACTCATCTGTGGCCGAAAAGGCCCAAGCCGAAGAGTAATTTTGGCTTGTTGCAGCAATTCCTTGGGGCAGTGCCGCATATTAAGGCGATGAAGCGGTCGGCATGCGTAGAAGGTGCACGGATGGCTCTCGCCGGTGGTAAAACATACTGGGCGGATATGGATGCCACCACTGTCGCATCCCGGAGTTCGGTCAAAAGCCGATTCCCAACCGAGCATTACTTTGAGGAAGTCCTGCAGGGCGCTCGTATAATAGAGTCGCAGTGCTCGAAAGATGTTATGTTTGAATGACATGTATGATTTCTATCATGTTTATAATGCAATGACTTTTTATACTTGTGTGTTCAAGTATTGAACTATCTCCTGTGCGGCCGTATGTATATGTATAATCTGAAAGATGGCAGTCTTTGGCTTCAGCCCCCATTCACATGGTGTGGGGGTGTTTGCAAAAAGAAAAATGCTTTTTCACACTTAATCCAACGTCTTGGTCCTTGTAAGGAGGTGACAGCGTAGCAAACTAGGCAACCGGACTATAATGCTTTATCACTTTCACTTAGCCATAGGAGCTCGAATGTGGGGCTACTATATAGCCCCTGATGGCACCGTGCTTCTCCGAACTCGGGGCGCGTATGTGCCTGACCGGGATGCGGTCCTTCGTCAAAGCGGAGGAATTCTAAACATTCCGATGGTCGATCGAGTGGTTGACCAGTCTCTTCCTATATCATGACAGTCAGCTTTCGGCTTTCTCTACTGACGTGCTCTCCCGCCCGAACCGGGGCACAGTCGCAGTAGTTCTCCTGGTGCCGTGTTAGCCGATGATACGGAATGTAAGGCAGAAAAACACAGGAGCCGGGCAAACCCAACATTTGACCAAAGACATGATTCAGAGCTGATGCATATAAGGCCTAACTCGAGACGCCGAACACTCCCTAAGGTGTTCGGTCTTTATGATATCGGGCAGAATAAAGCCCTAAGCCCCTAGTGTTCAGGTACAGGCGGGAACTTCTGACGCGGCCGATGCCAAAACGCCAGCCTCCTCCTCGGCTCTGGTAGGAAACCGGGGGATGTGTATCAACAAGAGATATTAAGAAAGGTTTACGCAGGGTCTTAATCTGAAAAGAATCCTTGCAACGGGTCCCTACTGCACGTCTACGCCTGTGTCTCCGTTGTGCTGTATCCTGGACGGGTGTAGCACGTGCTTCATCTGTAAGAGAGAAGGACTTAGTTTCTAAGAAATATCGTGCAAAAGGTGTATATAAAAAGAAAGTATAATTTGGGAGATGAAGAAAGTTGAGCTTTATTGGCTTTCATCATTTATGCGCGCGTCCCCCTAAAAAAAGGGGGTATGCGGCTGGGAAGCCCCTTGTTAAGTTAAGCCGGACTCGTCTAACCATGTCCGAGGTCTAAATGACATGTTTTTAGGGGCTTTGACCTACAAGGTCGGAATGATGTGTGGCTGTCGAGGCAGCCGCACATTCTCCATGGTCGAGAGACACCTGGAGTTTTGAGAATATGCCCCGTGGACCGGGCATTTTTAAGCATAAGAGACGCGTAATGTGGTATTGCATTAAAGCGGGCAAAAGCTGCACGCCCCAGTAGTGCTTAAGGGCTACTGCTAAATGGGGCGATGGAGGGTGAGCTTTTCGCGATGGAGGTTGTTGGATGAACCGAACACAACCTCTAGTGGTATAGAGCCTGTGAGATTGGCTGAAAAGGCCTGGCGTCACTTCTTTGAAGGAAGTGCTGCTATAGCGAATTTTGGTGGGTTCTATCCCCAGTCTGCGGATGGTGTCCTGGTATAGCAGGTGCCGCGCTGCGTGTTATCACGTGAAGTGAGTTCACTGTTTTGACTTCTAATGGGAAAGTCTTTTGGTTTCCGGAGCGCTGCTTTTGGGTTTCGTCATTTTCACTTGGTGTGTCGAGCCCTTTGTGTTCGATGTTAAGTTGGCCGGACTGCTTGAAGACCCAACAATCTCTGTGGCTATGGTTTGTAGGCTTCCCGGAGGTACCGTGTATTTGACACAGTCTATCCAGAATCTTATTGAGGTTGGATAGCTCATCACTGTTATCCTTTAGGGGCAGTGTTTTGTTGTTCGGCCGAGAGCTTTTGAATCCGGCGTTGACCGCCATACTATTTGGGCCATTTTCCTTATTCTCGCGCTGATCTTTTTTGCGTCATGATTTCCCATTTCCATCCCTGATTTCGGATGTACTCGGGTCGCTGGTGCTGCACCTAGCCAACCAGCTGTCTTCCCCCGCGGAAAAGCGGGTCATGAGACTTCTTAGTGCGGCCATTGTTCTTGGTTTTTCCTGGCCGAGGTGTCTGGCGAGCCATTCGTCTTGGACGTTGTGTTTAAAGGTTGCTAAAGCTTCAGCGTCCGGACAGTCGACTATTTGGTTCTTTTTAGTGAGGAACCTGTTCCAGAATTTGCGTGCTGACTCTCCGGGCTGTTGAGTTATGTGACTTAAATCATCTGCATCCGGAGGCCGGACATAAATCCCCTGAAAATTTGCTCGAAACGCATCCTCAAGCTCTTCCCAACTTCCAATCGTATTTTCTGGGAGGCTTTTAAGCCAATGCCGGGCCGGCCTTTGAGCTTGAGGGGTAGGTATTTTATGGCATGGAGATCGTCTCCTCTTGCCATGTGTATGTGTAGGACATAATCCTCAATCCAGACTCCGAGGTCTGTTGTTCCGTCGTATGCCTCTATGTTTATGGGTTTAAATCCCGCTGGAAATCCATGATCCTGTACCTCATCGGTAAAACACAATGGGTGTGCGGCGCCCCTGTATTTGGGTGTGCCGTTGTCTTCAAATGCTCAGCTGGTTGTGTTACTTCCTGGAGTCTTCTTTTTTGGCCCATAGATAGACCTGGCTGGGTTATCCTTTTTCTGACGATCTTTATGCTGATCGTGTGCCGGCTTGTGTGCGGCGCCCCGTGTTGCTCTTGGCCTGTCATCTAGTCGTCTATCCGGCCAGGCGACTTCTTTCTTTTTTGACTGCGGGGGCTCTAAGGCCTCCTCGTCAAATTTGGGCAACAGCTTGCGCTTCGGGTAGCTTTTTGTCTGGTGACTAGTGCCGTATTTATCTGCGGTGTTGAGTACTTTGCTCCATCTCATTATGAGTGCGCCTTCCGCTGTTTTGAGCTTCCGCTTTTGCTTCTTCAAACTTCTTGCAGTGGCGACGAGCCTTTTATGAAGATTCATATGCTTTGGTGATGTGAGATCGTCTTCGCCGGGGATGGGTTGCTTGTCCAGTTCATGTCCGGCCGGCTGCTTGTTGACGTGTGCGTCGTCCACTTCTTCGTCCTGTTCTAAGGCCGGGTCCGTATGGGTGCCGTTTTTGTCGATGCCGGTCTTCGGGCGGCGCTTGCGTCACCGCTTTGTTTGTTTGTTGGGGGAGTTGTCCTTCGCCACGTCCTGTTTTTCCTCATTGTCGCTTCCTTTTGGTGTGTCCACCATGTATACGTCGTGGGTTGGGGTGGCTTTCCTGTGCCCGTTTGGCGCTGGTTCTTGGTCGTCTCCGGCATCGTCGTCCATACCGTCGATGTCCTCGGAGTCGTAGTCTAGCATGTCTGTTAAATCATCGACAACGGCTACCAAGTGGGTGGTGGGTGGGTTTTGAATTTCTTCGTCGTCCGCATCCCAACCGTCCCGACCGCAGTCCGGCCAGGGCTCTCCTGATAACGAGAGATGTTTTAGCGAACTCAAGATGTCGCCGAAAGGTGAGTGTTGAAAGACGTTCGCTGCGGTGAACTCCATGATCGGCGCCCAAACGGATTCGATCGGGGCGGGCGCGGGAGGTTCAGAGTCCAGCGAGGAGTCCGGCACCTCGGAGTCACGAGCCTTATGAAGGACAAAGTCAATGTTCGGCTCTATCGCCGTAGAGGTTGTAGCCTCCGAGGCGGTGTCTAAGCAATCCTCCATCTGCGGAGCTGGCTCCGAATTGAAGATCGGAGCGGTTTCAAGTGCAGCCTCCAGGGTACTGTCCGGCGGCAGAGCTAAATCATGCCCGACGTGACAGTGCGGCACACTCGGCTGTGGCTCGAATCCGTCGAAGATCAAGTCCCCGCGGATGTCAGCCGTGGAGTTCAAACTTCCAAATCTGACCTGACGGCCAGGGGCGTAGCTTTCGATCTGCTCCAGTTGGCCAAGCGAATTGGCCCGCAGTGCAAAGCCGCCGAATACGAAAATTTGTCCGGGGAGGAAGGTCTCACCCTGGACTACGTCGTTGATGATGATCAAAGAAGCCATCGAGCCTATCAGTGACGACACAGAGGAACTCTTAATGAAAGCACCAATGTCGGTGTCAAAACCGGCGGATCTCGGGTAGGGGGTCCCGAACTGTGAGTCTAGGTGGATGGTAACAGGAGACGAGGGACACGATGTTTTTACCGAGGTTCGGGCCCTCTTGATGGAGGTAAAACCCTACGTCCTTCTTGATTAATATTGATGATGTGGGTTACAAGAGTAGATCTACCACGAGATCAAGGAGGCTAAACCCTAGAAGCTAGCCTATGGTATGATTGTTGTTCGTCCTATGGACTAAGGCCATCCGGTTTATATAGACACCGGAGAGGGCTAGGGTTACACAGAGTCGGTTACAAAGGTAGGAGATCTACATATACGTATCGCCAAGCTTGCCTTCCATGCCAAGGAAAGTCCCATCCGGACACGGGACGAAGTCTTCAATCTTGTATCTTCATAGTCTTGGAGTCCGGTCAATGATCATAGTTCGGCTATCCGGACACCCCCTAGTCCGGAACTCCCTCACCCGCCCACTATTTTGGGAGAATCAAAGTTACTCTACTATCCCCGACCCTTAGTACATAGACAAAAGCCGAGAAGCCTATAGGCAAGGGTAGAACTGTAACTCCCCCTCACATTTCAGACAAATGCATCCGTAAGACATGGTTCCACTCCCCTCCCAATTCCCCCCCCCCCCCGCCCGCTCCCATTCATACCTCGTGGGCGCCAAATCACCTTCTCCCCGGGAAGCTCCCTTCTCCCAAGCCGCGAAGCCTCAGCCCCCTCCATGGCGCCCCCCACCGCACCAATTTCACAGCCGCCCTCCTCCCTAATGCCGGAGACACTGTCCAATTGCCGTCGTGCACTAGGTCGTGTGCCTCTTACTCCGTGCTGCTGGTGCTGCCTCGATGACGGCCACATGAACAGTATCGGAGCCGACTCACCCCCGCCGTTGTTCACGGCGCCGGAGCGGCTCCAACTTCGGATCTGTCCAGAGTCCTGGCACTGCTTCCGCATAGTCGTCGACCGTCGCGACATCGCTCTTTCCCTGCCACTGGTCGCAACGCAACCACGCCGGCCTCACCAACTCGGCAGCTGGACTTGCCTACTTCACCATGCCGCCAGATAGGTCACACCCTCATCTCAAATCACTTTATTTAGGCGTCAGTTGTCTGAATTTTTATTCTGGGCCAATCGATTCCCAATGGCAAGCAGCACCCCTCGAGGCGGCGGAGCTCCTAGGCTGTCGGTTGGCTGGTGTCTAACGTAAGGGTGCGGGGCCGCAAGTTCGCCGTGGAAGCAGTGCTTAGATGGCTATCTTTTAGAGTTGCGTGGGTTGAAGGTACTGCCGCCGTCGGATCTGGATGACGGGGAGTCTTTGTGGATTGGCCCGGGGGCAGCGCAACCACGGCAGTGCGGTGGGGCGGGGAGCGGGGTTTTGGCCAGGGCCACTGATGGCGGAGGCAGGCTGCTCTGCCGTTGGTCGCTGGCTCTTCGGGGAAGATTCCGAACAGTGTCAGCCGGGAGGCACAAGACAGCCATCAAGCCATCCGGCGTAGATCGGACAGTACCAAAATAAAATAAAATCGTGTGACCCCAATTTAGTCTTCAGTCAACAGACGTGTGACCATTCTCGTACCTTGCTGTTGATCTCTTAGTGTATTTCTTCAAATCAAAGAGATATGTCGTTCTTAACATTATGTGTTATCTACATCTTCAGACACACCATCTTCCGACTCACCGCAGCTGCTCCAACAAGGGAAGCATACTTCAGAAGGGAGCTACAGTCCCCACTCAACAGTTCCCTGCATCAAATGCGCGTGCCCGACATGGACAGCCACAACAACTGCAGGGCCATCGACAAGTCAGCACATGATGCTCACTCCTATGGATGGCAGCCAGATAGGTTGTACCCTCATCTTACTTGTGTGCAACATTTATGGCTTCGTTATTCATCTAAGCACGGAAAATAGATCATCACATTTCACTGTATATTCATATTGATCTCTTACGAGTCTTGTTCAGGAGTTCACGTTGTTCCATAGTTTAGCTAAGATACTTGTTCTTTAGGTAACACTGTTCCATAGTTATCATCCATCAGCCAATGCTATCCCACTGGCTGGTGATTATAGTATTATACCACTTTTATTATTCCCTATGTTGTTCTTTAATACTTTTGTGTGCCATCTAGTTAATCTCGAGTACAAAGGATACATATTCTGTAGCTTTCATATGTGTTCTCCCTTTAGTTTATGAGACCTGTTGCTGCTAGTGAACCCCAGTCCTACTATTTATGTCGTCTCCTACATGCACTCATTTACATAAATCTAACTACTAGTTGTCTTCTATGCATGTCAGATATAATTGCACACACTGATATATCCACAAGAACCTCACGGAGCAATGTAAAGGCCAATAAACTTGATGTTAATGATACCCAATATGATGGAGCATGTAAAGGCAGTTCTTCAGAAGACTTGCAGAAAGATGATGAATCCTCTTCACCCCACAAGGTCCTTGCTCTAACTTGGCCTGTGATATGGGTACAACATGCATATAATGTCCTGGAGTGTATCTACTCTGTTGCAATGCCATGTGCTTAGTATGCTGATCATGCATGTAAATATGTCATGCCTTCCTGTTTTTCAATACCTATTCCATTCATGATAACATGTTTTCAAATTCAAGTACTGTCATTCTACTCTATCGCAATGCCATCTGCTTAATTTGGACATCATGCTTCTGATATCTTATGCATTGTTATTCATCAGTATGTACTTCATCTGTCTACCATACCATGTTTTTTTACATTGAAGTGTTGTTCTAGTGCTCTGTTGCAATGCCATCTTATTTTCCCAATCATACACGTGTATGTTGCCTTAGTTATTTCTGTACGTATTCCGCTAGCATATAGTTTTACATTCAACTAGTGTTTCTTTAGCTGTGTTGTCCTGTCGTATCACTAGCTCTTACACCATACTCCCTCCGTCCGGATTACATGTTGCCGAAATGGATAAAAAATGATGTATCTAGAACTGAAATACGCCTAGACCCATCCATTTTTTCCGGATGGAGGGAATACATGTCAATATGTCACGCCTTTCTATTCTTTAGTACCTATTCCATCTCTCTGCTATCTCATGTTTTATAATTAAAGCACCATTCTTCTATACAAGGCATGCAAGGGGAAGACGACTATGTTAGAATCTGAACCAAACGCCAGGAGATAATAAACCAACTCCAGTTTTTATAGATACTGCTCCAGCACAGAGAAACCCAACTCCTACTGATAATAAGCAGATTCCAGTGGCCAAAGAACTAGTCCGCACCAGTCCAGAAAAAATATGTCAACTCAATTCTAAGAAGCGTGTGCGTATCCTTGCATCTTGAAATTTTATAGCATGCTGATCATATTTTCTACATGTTTCTTACCCATCTCTCTTTTAGAAAATAAGCTTAACAGATAGAAGAATTTCTTCAATGGTATCGTTTATGAAGAAAGATTCTTGCAGGAATTCTCTGTGCTCCAATGTAGATGTAAGTACCTGTTCTATATCACTATATTTTTACATCAGCATGAATTTTGTTAATAGGCATGAATCCAACCTTTATCTGATCTAAATTTAGTTGTAGCAAAATGTATGATTAAAGGCCACAATGTTGATTTTTGTAAGGAAAACTGCCTGGTAGTTTTGCATCCTGAGCTGCATGAGTGTACTATCTCATATCAGTGGGTTTGAATACTTTGGTTCTGCAGTGGGTTTTTCAGTGTTTTTTTACTGTGTTGTCCTGTCATATCCCTAGCTCTTACATCATACTCCCTCCATCTGGATTAAATGTCGCAGAAATGGATAAAACTAGTTCTATCTAGAACTGAAATACGCCTAGACCTGTGCATTTATTTCCAGATGGAGGGAATACATGTCAATATGTCATGCCTTTCTATTCTTCAATAACTATTCCATCTCTGTTGTAGCATGTTTTATAACTGAATCACCATTCTTCTATATAAGGCATGCAAGGGGAAGACGGCTATGTTAGAATCTGAAGGGTTACAAACCAGGGCTTTGCAAAAGATCCAAACGCCAGGAGATAATAAACCAACTCCATTTTTCATAGATACTGCTCCAGCATAGAGAAACCCAACTCCCACTGATAATAAGCAGATTCCAGTGGCCAAAGAACTAGTCCGCTCCAGTCCAGCAAAAGAATGTCAACTCCATTCTAAGAAGCGTGTGTGTATCCTTGCATTATGAAATTTTATAGCATTCTGATCATATTTTCTACATGTTTCTTACCCATCTCTCTTTTAGAAAATAAGGTTAAACGATAGAAGACTTCCTCCATTAGGATCGTATTCGAGGAAAATATCTTGCGGGAATTCTCTATGCTCCAATGCTGATGTAAGTACCTGTTGTATATCACTATATTTTTACATCAACATGTATTTTGTTAATCGGCGTGAATCTAACCTTTATCTGATCTAAAATTAGTTGTAGCAAAATATTAAAGGCAGCAATGTTGATTTTTGTAAGGAAAACTGCCTGGTAGTTTTGCATACTGAGCTGCATGAATGTACTATCTCATATCATGCACATTACTGAATTGTAGTGCTTCTCTGGTTTCCCATTCATTCATTGTGTCAATGTTGCTTTCGTGCTACCTTACCTGGCTGATGATAGTTGTGCCATATTGTGTTAATTTGGTGTAGGCTAGTTGCCCAAACGTTTGCTGTGTCAATGTTGCTTTCCTATTATCCGACTTGGCCAATGATAGCAATGCTAGTGTGTTAATTTTGTGCAGGCTACTGAAGATAAGAAGACAAACTCTGAAAACAGCAAGGCAACTCCATTGTTTCTTTCCAGTAAATCTAGGCCAGGTAATATGGAAATAACTCATGATTAATCTGTTTGGTTCCCGTCCTAATTTATGTTATGATGAAGTGGTCAAGACACTCTCCCCTATCAATAATGCAAGCCTGCCAAAATCTCCATCTGAATCTGTTCAGTATCCTCTGTCTCGAATGCAACGGAATAAATGTATGTATGTGAACCAATTAATGGCTGAAGCAATGATGGAAATGGTGGATGAATCAGAGGGGCAGAGTCGTGCGACACAACAACTGATCAATGTTTTCAGAGACAGTGTAGCAAAGCAGAAAGAACTTGCCCACATGCTTATGGGCGTCATCTGTGCTGAGGTTGCAGATTGTGACGTTTTAGATGGTTAGGTTCTGCTCATTTCTTTGCACTGGCATCAATCTTTGATTGCCAAGTGGATGTAATTTCGTGTAATATATGCTGGATGTGCAACGTTATTCCCTGTATGTCGTACCTTTGCTTGATCGGTTTTGGTCATGTGCATAATTGCTCGTCGAAATGGGCTCAAACTATCTAATTTGGCCTATCGGGGAAACTGATCCACGAACACCTATGGGGCCGGCGGACCGGGCCCCCTTCGGTTCGGCGGGGGGGGGGGGGGGGGGGGGCGGAGATCGCACGAAGAGCAGATCGAGGCGAAGCACACGAGCAGTTTACCCAGCTTCGGGGCTCTCCGGAGAGATAACACCCCTACTGCTGCTTGTTTGATTATCTTGTGTTCTTGCTCCAGAGAGAGAGAGCGTAGTGTTTTTCTGGGTTACGAATGGGTCGAACCCCCCTTTCGTTGCGCATGGGCCTCCTTTTATATGCTCAAGGGGTCACCTACAGGTGGCAACGCAGAGAAGGGGTACAAATGTAAAAAGTGGGGTGGTTGGTACAGTTACTTGTACAGTGCACCCTACCTAACCCTGACAGCAGGGGACAAGGGCATTAAATGCCCGTCTGGGTTGCCCAAACAGTGCAGAAAAGGACCGTTAGGGGCGCCACCATTCGCCACGATGGCGATCTTGTCAGCTTCGCATGCCACTGCGCACCGCTGGCTGCACAGCCTCCCGCCACGCGCGCCTGGAGAGGCCCCCAGGGCGACACGTTGGTGGATGCGCTGGAGCGTGGGCACAGAGTGGCCGCCTGCCGCGGCAAGCGCCTTGCCGCTATTGTTATCTTGTCGGGTCCGGAAGCTTGTCGCTCACCGGGCCTCGAGGTACCTTGGTTGGTCTTCCCGGCAAGCTCCTCTTGCCGGGGTCTTGTTGCCTTGCCGGAGCGCGTGGTGCGTCGTGGCAAGTTCCATGCAGTGCCTTGGTTGGCCTTCCCAGCAAGCTCCTCTTGCCGGGGCCTTGTCTCCTGAGCTTAAATACTTTGTTCTTGAATGGCTCCAAGGGAACCACGGAGGATCTTGGTGTTCGCCTGGCAAGCCTTGCCGCGGGGTGCTGCAACTGCCCGTGCACAAGTTCGGGGTACTAGGGTACCCCTATTCTAGTACACCGACATGGCCTAAAGACATGTACGAACTTTAGTTGGCCCATTAAGTTAATGGGTCGTTACTAGGCCAAAAGTTAATGGTCAGCCCTCTTACCTCCCGGGTCGTTAATAGGCCGACATCGAAGCGGGCAACAGGTGGCCCCAATTTATTTCACGGGCCGTTAACAGGCCATTACTAAGTTTGGGCTACATATGGCCCATCTATATTATAGGCCTTTAGCAGCCGAAAGAGACAGCGGGCTTGTACTGGACCATGAAGACCATGGGCCGCTAAGAGGTCGAAAGTCAGGTCGTATTGTAAATGGCCCAACTGTGTTGTGGGCCTTTAGTAGGCCAAAAGAGAAACCGGGCTAGTATTGGACCATGAAGGGCATGGGCCGTTAAAAGGCCAAAACTAAGGTCCAACTGCAAATGGCCCAACTCATTTATGGTCCGTTAACAGGCCGAAAGGCACACAGGGCCGGGAATTGTCCCAACACTTAAATGGGTCGCTAAAAGGCCAAAACTCGGGTCTGACTACAAATGGCCAAACAGATTTATGGGCCGTCAACAGGCTGAAAGTGACACCGGGCCAGAAATTGGCCCAACACTTAAATGGGCCGCTAAAAGGCCGAAACTCAGGTCCGACAACAAATGGCCCATCAGATTTACGGGCCGTCAACAGGCTGAAAAACACACCGGGCCGGAAATTAGCCCAACATTTAAATGGGCCGCTAAAAGGCCGAAAGATGTACATCCTGAAAATTGACCCATCCATTAAATGGGCCATTAACATGCCAAAATCTCATCGGGCCGATATTGAGCCCAAATATATAGTGGGCTATTAACGAGATCAAACTGACGATGGGCTGCAATGGTGTCAAATCTTTAACGGGCCGTTGACGGGCCGAATTGGCACATCTCGTATGGGCCGTGGGCTTAAATGGACCTGACACAAGTAGGCCTTATATGGGTTGGCCTGCTAATTTTTACTGGGCCGGCCTTTTCACAGGAATGGGCCTCTGTTGGGCCGTGCCACGTGTCGACGTATCATAGGCGCCTTCCGTCCAGTGAGTGGATGACATCTGTCCCAACGATGAGCCGACACGTGTTTCCTCCAGCCAATGATGATTTTACACGTGGAAAATCCCCATTGGTCGGGGCTGTTAACGGGCTATCGGATTCAAAACCCGACCTGATAGCTTAACAGTGTTCCATTACGGTGAATGCCACGTGTCGGTCACCCTTGACGAAGGCACTTCTGTGACGCGCGATTTATCGTCATGGAAGTGGACACTTCCGTGATGATTATTTTGGTAATGTCATGGAACACTTCTACGACAGCACATGTATGACTATCTTGATTCTGTCATAAATTTGTCATGGATGTACATGCATGACAAAAAACGCGACCTACTATGACAAACACGTATCATCACGGAAGTGTATTTTTTTGTAGTGGTTGAGCGAGGCACGGGAGTGCGAGGAGGGATGGTGGACTGGTGGTGCGGCCTTCCTCTCGGACGATAGCCACCGGTGGTGCACCACGGGATTGACAAAGGTGTGGTGGGGCCTGGTTGTCCTTGATGGAGATCCCTTTGTTTCAGCGAAGCGCATCACTGGACCTCGGGAAGTGATGTAGTAGGTGGGCCGACGACCCAGTTTACCACATGCCTTCATTTCGGCCTGTGCTCCTGTGCTTGATCATACCATACTTTGATGATATGCACAAGCGTTCAGAATGAGTTTGTCGGCACCACACATGTTTACTGTCAGCAGGCAGACGGGCGGGCACCCAGATTAAATGTATTTAGATAGTCGTCCCGTCCCGCCCAGTCACATCGTTTTGGCATTGAACAAGCACGCGGACCAAGATGCAGTGCGCCAACACTCTTGGCCTGTGCGCCTGTTCAATCTTGGACAGTTGACGAATAGATTGATTTTTTATTTTTTAATATTAAAAAAAAATTAAACTAGAATTACCAATCCAAATGAGGAGCAATGCTTTGGCCATGATTTATCTCTTTTCTTTGGCCACTAGTCACCCTTGCCCTACGCGTGGACTGGACGACGGCTAGAGTGGAACATGAATGTTTTGGCGACACTAGTTAGAATGAACGTGCGACGCACGTGTATAATAATCATAGAAACAATTTTTCTCCGTCATGCTAGTTAAGGCACAATTATTTTAATACAATGAACATGCACTTGTACTGAATTCAACTACAGGGGATCGGCGGGGGAAAACGGGGAAAAACTAACCCTCTCGTTCGTGGGCGACAGAGGAGGCTACTCACCACCGCCGGCCCCCGCCCTCTCTCATCCTCCTCTTTCCTCGCCGCCGCCCGGGCGCGCCGGCGGGTGAAGCCTACCTGGCATGGGTGGCGGCAGGGAGCCTTCTCCTCCTCTCCTGGTGAGGTCGACGCGGTCAATCTGGCTCGGCCAGGGTACGGCAGCGGCAGGCAGCAGCGCTGGATGTCGCAGTGGTGGCATGCAACGTTGCGTGCGGGCGGGCGCGAGCGGCTGCGTGCTGCGGTGGTTCGCGCGCGGTGGATGCGTGCCTGTCGGATCTGGCGCTGGGATCCCGACCAGCGGTGCGGGAAGGGATCAGCGACCCGTGGGCGACCGCCCTGTAGTGGTTGGTGGTGGCGACTGATGTCTACTACACAACCTTCTTCTTGTAGACGTTGTTGGGCCTCCAAGTGCGGAGGTTTGTAGGACAGTAGCAAATTTCCCTCAAGTGGATGACCTAAGGTTTATCAATCCATGGGAGGCGTAGGATGAAGATGGTCTCTCTCAAACAAACCCTGCAACCAAATAACAAAGAGTCTCTTGTGTCCCCAACACACCCAATACAATGGTAAATTGTATAGGTGCACTAGTTCGGCGAAGAGATGGTGATACAAGTGCAATATGGATGGTAGATATAGGTTTTTGTAATCTGAAAATATAAAACAGCAAGGTAACAAGCGATAAAAGTGAGCGTAAACTGTATTGCAATGGTAGGAAACAAGGCCTAGGGTTCATACTTTCACTAGTGCAGGTTCTCTCAACAATAATAACATAATTGGATCATATAGCTATCCTTGAACATGCAACAAAGAGTCACTCCAAAGTAACTAATAGCGGAGAGCAAACGAAGAGATTATGGTAGGGTACGAAACCACCTCAAAGTTATCCTTTCTGTTCTATCTATTGAAGAGTCGTTGTAAAAATAACATGAAGCTATTCTTTCCGTTCAATCTATCATAGAGTTCGTACTAGAATAACACCTTAAGACACAAATAAACCAAAACCCCAATGTCACCTAGATACTCCATTGTCACCTCAAGTATCCGTGGGCATGATTATACGATATGCATCACACAATCTCAGATTCATCTATTCAACCAACACAAAGTACTTCAAAGAGTGGCCCAAAGTTTCTACTGGAGAGTAAAGACGAAAACGTGTGCCAACCCCTATGCATAGATTCCCAAGGTCACGGAACCCGCAAGTTGATCACTAAAACATACATCAAGTGGATCACGTGAATATCCCATTGTCACCACAGATAAGCACGGCAAGACATACATCAATTGTTCTCAAATCCTTAAAGACTCAATCCAATAAGTTAACTTCAAAGGGAAAACTCAATCCATTACAAGAGAGTAGGGGGGGGAGAAACATCATAAGATCCAACTATAATAGCAAAGCTCGCGATACATCAAGATCGTATCACCTCAAGAACATGAGAGAGAGAGAGAGATACATAGCTACTGGTACATACCCTTAGCCCTGAGGGTGAACTACTCCCTCCTCGTCATGGAGAGCGCCGAGATGATGAAGATGGCCACCGGTGATGGGTTCCCCCTTCGACAGGGTGCCGGAACGGGCTCCCGAGAGGTTTTTGGTGGCTACAGAGGCTTGCGGTGGTGGAACTCCCGATCTATTGTGCTCCCTGAAGTTTTTAGGGTATATGGACTTATATAGGTGAAAGAAGTCAGTCATGGGAGCCACGAGGGGGCCAGGAGGGTGGAGGGCGCGCCCAGGGGGGTGGGCGCGCCCCCTGCCTCGTGGCCTCCTTGAAGCTTCCCTGACTTTAGCTCCACGTCTCCTAGATCACGTTCATTCCAAAAATCACGCCCCAAAGGTTTCATTCTGTTTGGACTCCGTTTAATATTCCTTTTCTTCGAAACACTGAAATAGGCAAGAAAACAGCAATATGGGCTGGGCCTCCGATTAATAGGTTAGTCCCAAAAATAATATAAAAGTGTATAATAAAGCCCGTAAACATCCAAAACAGATAATATAATAGCATGAATGCTTCATAAATTATAGATACGTTGGAGACGTATCAACATCCCCAAGCTTAATTCCTGCTCGTCCTCGAGTAGGTAAACGATAAAAGAAAGAATTTATGAAGTGTGAATGCTAGCTGGTGCACAAGTTTGATCAATGATAATTTCAATCACCTTTTCTAGCATGATTATATGTCATAACAGTAGTTCATCTCATAAAACTTCTCAAGATCAAGTAACAAGCTATTCACATGTTAAAGCATAGACCATAAACTTTCTTGAAAACTAGCAAACTTCATTCTCAGTCATCAAACAATTACAATTCATCTTATTTTCAGGAAGGGTCTATGTCAGAGCTTTGATTTAGCAAACTCCACATACTCAACTATCATATAGTCTTCCATGATTGCTACCACTCAAAGCATATTCTTAGAACAAATAGCATCCATCGAACACAAAGAAAGATAGGGGCTTAGTGTTTCGCCTCCCAACTCACTTATCATATAGATAATTGTCAACAATAATAATTCATGATCAAATATATTTGCATGGCCATATATGCTTAGATCTTTCCCCAACACACGATGCTTGCCAACTAAAGAGTAGGTAGGAATGAGAAGGAATACTACTGACTCTTGCATAAAAGTAAAAGATAGGCCCTTCGCAGAGGGAAGCAGGGATTTGCAGAGGTGCCAGAGCTCGATTTTGAAATAGAGATGAAAATAATTTGAGAGGTATGCTTTCATTGTCAACATAGCAACCAAGAGTTCCCAATATCTTCCATACTACATACATTATAGGCGGTTCCCAAACAGAATGGTAAAGTTTTACTCCCCCTCCACCAACAATCATCAATCCATGGCTTGCCCGAAACAACGGGTGCCTCCAACTAACATCAATCCTGGGGGAGTTTTTGTTTGCAATTATTTTTGATTTGATTTTTATCTTTTGATAATGGGACTGGGCATCCCGGTTACCAGCCATTTTTCTCATGAATGATGAGCGGAGTCCACTCATCGTGAGAATAACCCACCTAGCATGGAAGATACTGACAGCCCCTAGTCGCTACATGAGCAATTCGGGCATACAAAATAGATTATTATTTGAAGGTTTAGAGTTTGGCACATGCAAATTTACTTGGAACGGCAGGTAAATACCGCATATAGGTAGGTATGGTGGACACTCATGGAAGAAACTTGGTTCAAGGGAATTGGATGCACAAGCAGTATTCCCGCTTAGTACAGATATTTTGGCTAGCAAAGGATTCTAAAAAGCAAGCACCACATGTTGGAGGATCTATAACTATATAACTTCTATACAAATACACCCAAGCATAACTCATTACGTTGTCTTCCTTGTCCAACTTCAACTAATTTGCTCAGGTTTGAAAATAATTAATGGGGCTCACAATCATAGAAGATGTCTAAGATAGTATATTTATATGTGAAATTTCTCTTCCTTCAATATTCTTTCATGAATTGTTTAAGTGACCAATACAATGCTTGTTAACCTTCAATAAATTTACTACCTATACTTCTTAGATGTGAAGTCATTACTCCCAACGGGGTAAGCATATGAAACATATATAATTTCAGATTTATGACATTCAACTCATTCAACCATTTACTCATAGGATATAAGTGAAGCACACGAGTAAATGACAAACTACTTCAAAAAAATATAAGTGAAGATCAATGAGTAGTTAAATAATTATGTAACTATGTGAAGACTCTCTCTCATTTAAGAATTTCAAATCTTGGTATTTTATTCAAACAGCAAGCAAAGCAAACTAAAATGGCATTGCAAGGATAGCACGACTCATGTGGAGAAGCAAAAACTTAGGTTCAACTGATACTAACCGATAATTGTTTGAAGAAGAAAGGTGGGATGCCTACCGGGGCATCCCCAAGCTTGGATGCTTGAGACTTCTTGAAAATTTTATCTTGGGGTGCCTTGGGCATCCCCAAGCTTGAGCTTTTGTGTCTCCTTAATTCCTTTTGTATCTCGGTTTCCTAAATCTCGAAAGCTTCATCCACACCAAACTCAACAAGAACTCGTGAGATAAGTTAGTATAAACCAATGCAAAAACCTTATCATTTTCTACTGTAACAAATCACTAAAATTATTATTCAACATTGCATACTAAATGTCTCTGCAGATTTAATACTCCTATCCTCAAATAGAATCATTAAACAAGCAAACATATGCAAACAATGCAAACATAACAGCAATCTGCCAAAACAGTATAGTTTGTAAAGAATGCAAGATTCAGCATACTTCCCTAACTCCAACAATTATTATAAAAATAATAAGATGTAGAAGATTTATCATAGCTCGTTATCCAAAAAGTTTCAACATTATATCATTCTCTGACTTTTCTAGGGAGTTTTTGCAACATCGGTAAACTTTCTGTTTTCAAACAGCAACATGTATACTAGCAAAATAAGCATGGTAAAGGCTATCCTTGACATTTTTATTGAAAATATAGATGCAAAACATTATTCTAAATAACATCAAGCAAATACTAATAAAATAAATGACGCTCCAAGCAAAACACATATCGTAGCTCCAAGTAAAGTTACCGATGAACGAAGACGAAAGAGGGGATGCCATCCGGGGCATCCCCAAGCTTAGGCTCTTGGCTGTCCTTGAATATTACCTTGGGGTGCCTTGGTAATACCCAAGCTTAGGATCTTTCCACTCCTTATTCCATAGTCCATCGAAACTTCACCCAAAACTTGAAAACTTCACAACACAAAACTCAACACAAAACTCGTAAGCTCCGTTAGTATAAGAAAATAAATCACCAACTAGGTACTGTTGTGAACTCATTATAAATTCATATTGGTGTAATATCTACTGTATTCCAACTTCTCTATGGTTCATACCCTCCGATACTACTCATAGATTCATCAAATAAGCAAACAACACATAGAAAACAGAATCAGTCAAAAACAGAACAGTCTGTAGTAATCTATATCATTCGAATACTTCTGTAACTACAATAATTATGAAATAAATTGGTGGACCTTAGGAATTTGTCTATTAATCATTTTCAAAAAGAATCAACCTAAAATCGCTCTCTAGTAAAAAAATGTCAGCTAATCTCGTGAGAGCAAAAGTTTCTGGTTTTTTACAGCAAGATCACAAAGACTTCACCCAAGTCTTCCCAAAGGTTCTACTTGGCAAAAACACTAATTAAAACATGAAACCACATATAACCAGAGGCTAGATGAATTAGTTATTACTAAACAGGAAAAAAAGCAATGAACAAAAATAAAATTGGGTTGCCTCCCAACAAGCGCTAACGTTTAACGCCCCTAGCTAGGCATGATGATTTCAATGATGCTCACATAAAAGATAAGAATTGAAACATAAAGAGAGCATCATTAAGACTATGAATAGCACATTTAATTCTAACCCACTTCCTATGCATAGGGATTTTGTGAGCAAACAACTTGTGGGAACAATAATCAATTAGCATAGGAAGGTAAAACAAGCATAGCTTCAAAATTTTCAACACATAGAGAGGAAACTTGATTATATTGCAATTCCTACAAGCATATGTTCCTCCCTCATAATAATTTTCAGTAGCATCATGAATGAATTCAACAATATAACCAGCACCTAAAGCATTCTTTTCATGATCTACAAGCATAGAAAATTTACTACTCTCCACATAAGCAAATTTATTCTTATCAATAGTAGTGGGAGCAAACTCAACAAAATAACCATCATGTGAAGCATAATCCAATTGAAAACTAAAATCATGATGAAAAGTTTCATGGTTATCATTATTCTTAATATCATACAAGTCATCACAATAATCATCATAGATAGCAACTTTGTTCTCATAATCAATTGGAACCTCTTCCGAAATAGTGGATTCATCACTAAATAAAGTCATGACCTCTCCAAATCCACTTTCATAAATATACTCGACATAAATTGGAGGCATGCTTTCATCATAAAAAATATTCTGATCAAAACTTGGGGCACAAAAAATACCATCTTCATCAAACATAGCTTCCCCAAGCTTGTGGCTTTGCATATCATTAGCATCATGGATATTCAAGGAATTCATACTAACAACATTGCAATCATGCTCATCATTCAAAGATTTAGTTCTAAACAATTTAATGCATTCTTCTTCTAGCACTTGAGCAAAAATTTCCTTACCATCATTCTTACGAAAGATATTAAAAAGATGAAGCGTATGAGACAAACTCAATTCCATTTTTTTAGTTTTCTTTTATAAACTAAACTAGTGATAAAACAAGAAAGAAAAAGATTCGGTTACAAGATCTAAAGATATACCTTCAAGCACTCACCTCCCCGGCAACAACGCTAGTAAAGATCTTGATGTCTACTACACAACCTTCTTCTTGTAGACGTTGTTGGGCCTCCAAGTGCAGAGGTTTGTAGGACAGTAGCAAATTTCCCTCAAGTGGATGACCTAAGGTTTATCAATCTGTGGGAGGCGTAGGATGAAGATGGTCTCTCTCAAACAACCCTGCAACCAAATAACAAAGAGTCTCTTGTGTCCCCAACACACCAAATACAATGGTAAATTGTATAGGTGCACTAGTTCGGTGAAGAGATGGTGATACAAGTGCAATATGGATGGTAGATATAGGTTTTTGTAATCTGAAAAATATAAAAACAGCAAGGTAACAAGCGATAAAAGTGAGCGTAAACGGTATTGCAATGGTAGGAAACAAGGCCTAGGGTTCATACTTTCACTATTGCAGGTTCTCTCAACAATAATAACATAATTGGATCATATAGCTATCCCTCAACATGCAACAAAGAGTCACTCCAAAATCACTAATAGTGGAGAGCAAACGAAGAGATTATGGTAGGGTACGAAAACACCTCAAAGTTATCCTTTCTGTTCTATCTATTCAAGAGTCCGTATTAAAATAACATGAAGCTATTATTTCCATTCAATCTATCATAGAGTTCGTACTAGAATAACACCTTAAGACACAATTCAACCAAAACCCTAATGTCACCTAGATACTCCATTGTCACTCAAGTATTCGTGGGCATGATTATACGATATGCATCACACAATCTCCGATTCGTCTATTCAACCAACACAAAGTACTTCAAAGAGTGCCCCAAAGTTTCTACTAGAGAGTCAAGACAAAAACATGTGCCAACCCCTATGCATAGATTCCCAAGGTCACGGAACCTGCAAGTTGATCACCAAAACATACATCAAGTGGATCACGTGAATATCCCATTGTCACCATAGATAAGCACGGCTAGACATACATCAAGTGTTCTCAAATCCTTAAAGACTCAATCCGATAATATAACTTCAAAGGGAAAACTCAATCCATTACAAGAGAGTGAGTGGGGGGGGGGGAGAAACATCATAAGATCCAACTATAATAGCAAAGCTCACGATACATCAAGATTGTATCACCTCAAGAACATGAGAGAGAGAGAGATACATAGCTACTGGTACATACCCTCAGCCCTGAGGGTGAACTACTCCCTCGTCGTCATGGAGAGCGCCGATATGATGAAGATGGCCACCGGTGATGGGTTTCCCCTCCGGCAGGGTGCCGGAACGGGCTCCCGAGAGGTTTTTGGTGGCTACAGAGGCTTGCGGCAGTGGAACTCCCAATCTATTGTGCTCCCCGAAGGTTTTAGGGTATATGGACTTATATAGGCGAAAGAAGTCGGTTAGGGGAGCCATGAGGGGCCCACGAGGGTGGAGGGCATGCCCAGGGGGTGGGGTGCCCTCCTGCCTCGTGGCCTCCTCGAAGCTTCCCTGACTTCAACTCCACGTCTCCTGGATCACGTTCGTTCCAAAAATCACGCTCCCGAAGGTCTCATTCCGTTTGGACTCCATTTAATATTCCTTTTGTTTGAAACACTGAAATAGGCAAGAAAACAACAATATGGGCTGGGCCTCCAGTTAATAGGTTAGTCCAAAAAATAATATAAAAGTGTATAATAAAGCCCATAAACATCCAAAACATATAATATAATAGCATGAATGCTTCATAAAAATTATAGATACGTTGGAGACATATCAGCGACGGCGCCATGGTGGTGGTGATTAGTGCTAGTGGCGTCATTGGCGGCGGTGTGGGCTTCGGCCGACCTTGTGTGCGCGGGTGTTGGCACCGAGGGTGGTGGCGCTGGCCCGGGACTGCCCGTCGGGGTCCTGACATGGATATGGGCTGCTGTAACGCCCGGATAATTAAGCTACAGTAATCCCTGGGGTTAAGTTAATCATTTTGCTAAACAAGTGTTTGATCATCCTTGGTTCTCTCTCATTTCAAATTCCATTTGAATTCAATTTTAAATTATGAGTGAAATTCTAAATTGCTCAAGCATGAAAACTAAAATGTTCATCATGTAGCAAATAATCCTTTGTTAATATTGGTGGTGAACCAACATTTTTGCTAAATGTTTAAGTGGCCTAAACTACTTAAAACAGTGACCTAAGCAATAATTTAAATGCTTTTTAATTTATAAAAATACTAAACTATTATAAAATGATGCCAAAACTAATTATAGCAGTAGTCTAAATTTTAATAATAATTCAGGTTTAAGCTTCGTATTTTATAAAACTGTTTTGCCATTTGAAATCAAAAGAAATCAGAGAAGTTTAAAAAAAAAGGAAAAGCAGAGGGGAGAGAGAGAAAGCCCCCTGCCCCACTTGGGCTTAGGCCCACCCGAGCCAGCTGGCAAAGCTAGGCCGGCCCACGGCCCTCCCTGGTCTCTCTCCCCTCCCTTCCTGTTCTACCGACCCGGCACGCGCGCCGAGCGCACCCTGCCGCACCTGCTTGCCGGTGTCGAGGTGGATAAGCCTCCCCGACGCCTCAGTCCCCTCACCCTGCCACTACCACCTTCCCTCGCCCACTCCACATCTCCCTCTCCCCACCAGATCCCCCTCGCTCTCCAGATCGCCACTCACCCCCTCCTCGCCGAGCGTCGCCATGACCTCGCCGCCGTATGACGCGCGACCACAGTCACCGCTTCGCCTCGCCGACGTGTCCCCTATCGCCGCTGTCCTCGACCACGTCGACAACGACCTCAAACTGAAGCCGGGAGCCACCGCATGCCACAGATCGAGTCATTTCCTTCCGCCTCTAGCTCCGGCGAACTCCGGCGCCCCCAGCTCCTCTGTTGCTCCTAAACCTCTGTTGGGCCACCATGTGCCTCCCCGCCGAGCAGATCCTCCTTTCCCCTCTCTTCGCGCCGTCGTTAGGTCCTCGTAGCTTCCGTTCCACACGCGCCCGAATGCAGCGCCGCGGAGCTCCACTACTAGGGGAAACCTTATACACAGAATCGTACCAGTAGCGCGTCTCAAAAAGAATCACTACTAGTACTTACCACTAGCGCCCAGAAGATAAACGCGCTGCAGCTAAGATTGTAGCAGTAGCGCGCCACGCGAAAGAAGCGCTACTACTATAATTCTCACATTGTTATCCGCAGGCTAGGAATAGTAGCAGCGAGCTCACGGAAAGTGCGTTGCTGCTAATATGGTTGTAGCAGCGTGTTTTGCACGGAAAGCGCTACTAGTAATGAAAATAAAATAAAATAAAAAACATACACAAAAGTAAATGAAAATGAAAGAAATATAAAAAGGGGAAAGGAAAAAAGAAAATGTGAAGGAAAATAAAATAAAAATAAAAAGGAGAAAGGCGTAGCAGCAACGCGCTTTCAGTACAAGTGCTATAGCTAACATATCTGTAGCGCGTTCTGTTGTCCCGCACTATAGCTATTTTAGCTATAGCTAATATAGCAGTAGCACTTTTCCGCGAATGCACTATTGCTATTTTTGACTTAAACGCGCGGTTCTTCTTACCCCCGACCACTTCCTCCAAATCCCACCTCGAACTGATGTCGCCGCCATTGTCGCCCTACATCACCGTCGGCCGCCGCGCGCTCTCCCGTCACCCTCCACTGCCCTCGACCCTGACCCCGACCCTGACCCCGACCTCGACCTCGACGCCGACGCCGACCCCGACCCCGACGTCGACCTCGACACCGAGCCCGACCCCGGACGACCTCGACGCCGCGTGCCCCTCGCTCAGCCGCTCCCTAACTCCGCCGGCGCCCGAGGTGAGCACGCGTACACCTCCTCCTCCTCCTCCTCCTCCTCCTCTACCCCTGCCTATCTACTTATCTAGGGTTCCTAGGGTTCATCAAATTTTAGGGTTCATCAAATTAGCTACTACTTGTAGATGCTTAATTAGTTATATAGTTGTTGTGCACCCAATGTAGTTAAGTAAATATAATTGTAAACAAGATGTTAATTACGGCAGTAGTTGTAGATGCTTAAGGAGTTTTTAGGACAAATTCCAATGGTTCATCAATGGTGCTTAAGTAGTTGTAGATGGTTAAGTACCTAGCAAGGGTTCATCTAATTATTTAGTACTTGTAGATGCTTAAGAACTAGGGCAGTAGGGTTTAACTAGATTGTAATTAGGGCAGTAGTGTTTAGTTTAGAGAAAAAATTCAATATAGTTTTTTTACTGTTTTAGTAAGTGTTTAATAGAATTAGTAAGAAAATTAATAGAACTAGTTGAACTAGTTTATTTTTAGTAATAACTAGCTGAATTAATAGCACTAGTTTATTTTTATTAAGAAAATTATTAGAACTAGTTGAACTATGTTTATTTTTAGTAAGAACTAGTTGAATTAATAGAACTAGCTTTTTTAGTAAGAAAATTAATAGAACTAGTTGAACTAGTTTACTTTTATTTATAGTAAGTGCTTAGTTGAACTAATACAACTATTTTATTTTTAGTAAGAAAATTAATAGAACTAGTTTACTTTTTTAGTTAAAGCAGTTATCCCCGCAGCGACGTCGACGATGCCTGTCCCGCATCCTCGTCGTCGACTCGGCGGAGGAGGCCTTCTTGATCAGAGGGGCCATGTCTGGGACTAGGCTCCACCGGGCTGGTACTGGGATGTGCTACCTTCTGGGAGGCGCAACTTGGTGAGGAGCCAGCCCGTCATTGAACCGAACCTTCTTTGGTGGCGGTCGCGTGGGCCAGTGACGGTGCGGAGGCTTGAGGACCCCGTGGAGGTGCTACGTTACCGTGTCAGCGAGGAGGACAAGCATGTCCGTCGCTACATGGTTGCGTTGGAGGGCAGGTTCTCCAATACCTGGCAGGTTCTTTAGGTATCTCACTCGAGCTATGATCCTGTGATGGTTCCTTCTATTTGGGTGTCCACTGCCCGGGCGAATACCCGTCGTTCACTAGGGTTTTAGATGTATTAGTGAGGTTATATGTATGATACTATTCAAGATGTATTAGTGATAATATTCAATGATGTACGGACACAAGACATGATTTAGTTTTGCTTATTGAATGCATGCTAATTTGAATACTAATTTATTGTATGATTTAGTTTTGCTTATTGAATGCTCAAATTGAAGGACTACTCCTATTTTGAATGCTCAAATTGGAGAGCACTGTTTTGAATACTATTTTGTTTTTGTAACCAAATCTCCATGTCGTCGTCGCCGTCATCCCCGTCACAGACCTCCTTCGACCTCGAGGTGAGACTAGCCAAATCTCCATCTTCCTGTTTACTAGTAGTAGTTCTAAACCCTGGAGTAGAAAATCTGCTTAGATGTTGAACAGGGTTGATTTGTTTGTACCCGTTGTATAGATTTAGTAATTGATCTACTTGGTTACAAAATCATGGAGCTATTCTTGACGCCTTGTTGTACCAATGTGTATCCTTCCAGTGTTATGTTAATCAAATTATAAGGTGATTACTTCAGTACATTGGGTTGAAAAAATTCTAGGATACTAGAACATGCTTTCTTGCGATGCTTGAAAAATAATCAATTGGCTAAAATACTAGAACACTTGATTGACATGTTTCCATTTAAGGTCTTATTAGGACCAAGGATTAGTCTAGTGTTCTCTTGTTTCATATCTTTGTATCTCCAAACGCCAAGTTTTCTTGCATTCTAACTGCTCCATAAGCTGGTAAGAAAACAAAGGTCGCATTTCATCTCCACGCATATGGATTTTTCTGCAGAATGATGCCCCTGTAGACCTAGACAAGTATGCAATTTTTGTTCTTTGTGAATGACTTGCGCATTATCCATAAATTGAGGGGTGTGCTGAATGAATGTGTTGTTACCTTGCTGCTTGCTAAATGTTTCACATCTCTCCTCTCTGTGTTCGGTCCCATGTTGTTCTAGGCCGATTCATTCTTTTCTTCTATCTCTTTCCGATTTTCCTTGCCTGATGCATGTGATTTCCTTGGTAGGTGCACGCTTCTCTGATGGATGGGTTTGGTTTGTCTTAGGACCTGACGGAGGAGAACAAGGACCACTTACGCCCCCTTGATGGCCATCCCCCGCGGCCTCTTCTCTTGTTTTCATCAGCACCAAGAACGACCCAGCCAGCCCATCAACCAAAGCAAAGGTAACCTCTTCATCCCCAATCCCCACAAAGTATTTCATCTTCCTACCTTACCCACCCTGGGAGTGGGAGCTGTAGCATTCTAATTTAGGATCACCATCACAGTATATATATTGTGGATACAAATGATGCGTTCTTTGTCTTGTCATGTAGTATGACATTTTTTCTGCTTTCTCTTGTTCTGATTTAAATGTGTCCAGATCCTCTAGTCAGAAGCAGAAGAGTTTTTTTGCTTCATCACACAACCACTTATCCAAGTGAGGTCCCTATTTCTTATCTTCTCTTCATAGTATAGAATGATAGGAAAGGATGTAATCTCAAAGAAATATATTTCAAACCATAACGTTCTTCAGTCCAAACAAAACAAGATTTGCAGCGTCCCAGTAGCAAAATTCCAACATGCACTAGCCAAACAAAAAAGTGTGTCCAAAGCTAAGATAACAACAGAGGAGTTCAAGGATTATAATTATAACCTATTGAATGTATGCACTGGTAGTTGATGTAGTTTCAAGCAACAAGCATGGAGCTCTTTCTTCTCTCTGTAATGTCACGTATATACCTGACAAAGCCGATTCGCCTTGGGCTCTCTGTCATTGATATGTTGAATGGTGCAACCCAAATTATGTAGAGATAACTCCAGTCCCCACTGTAATGTTAGGCCTTTTGGGCTTCAAACTGGTTAATTTGGTTCTATTAAACCAAAGTGCAGTAGGAAACCTCACTGTTAGTTTTGAAATTGCATACTGAATTCGGATCACGTTGATTTTATTTTACCAGTTTGGTTTCATTCAACTTGTTTTTCCTTTCTCTTTCAATCTTTCCAATTTGAACGTGCTCAGATCCTTGATTCAGAAGGTAGGATTTATTAATTTGATTGAAATTGCACTTTCTTCAGTTTATAAGAACCTTCTGTTTTTATCTCATGGTAAGTGCTTGCTACCTCATTGACGTTGATGTTGACAATTAGTGCTCCGGTTTAGCTGCCCCTATACTAGTGCTAGATGCAAGTTGCTAATTGAAATTTGAAACTTCTCTTCAGTTTAAGAGCCCTCCATTTTTATCTCATGATGATAAGTTGCACATTAAATCTTGCTTGCTACCATACCGATATTGAAAAGTGTTCTTGTTCAGCCCATATATACTAGTGCTAGACTAGACATTAATAATCCTGGAGTGTTACCTGACTGATGTTGCCAAGAGTTTTGATTCAGCCCATCATAAAGTGTTAGATTTCATCACACCAAACTCGAATGCTAAACTGCTCTTCAGTTTAAAAACATTCTGTTTTTATGTGCTATAAGTTGCACACCGAATCCTCCTTCTACATGACTGATGTTGAGAAGTGCTGTTGTGCAGTCCATATGCCAGTTTTGTCACATGACCGGATTCGCTGCTCTCCTTGTCGCGTGACCCATCCAAGCACGGCTAACTCTAGCTGCTACCGCATACGTTGGCGCCTCAAGGAGATCTTCCCCGACGTGCTTGGTGAGGTGACGCCCCCTGGCCACTCCACCGCGGGGATGGAAATGATTCGGCCTCGGCTATAGATATCAAAGGTGCTTCTCTTATTCCACTTCCTCTGGGCGTATATATAGCTAGCTATGCACATGGTGAACATGACCTTTGCTGCCATGGCCACTTTAGTTAGGTTTCCACTTGATGGCCTCAACTGGTTCTTGGTAAATGATGTGCTAACTGCTAATGGTGGTTGTTAAATTGCTCGGTTTTGACTATGGCTTGTTAGGTCGAAGCTAGCTACGTACCTTGTGGTGGTAAATAATTATAAGTGGTACATCTCACCATATGCATCACTGATGAAACGAGTGGTCGTTACTAGGGTACACACGAGCAATAACATTGTTTTAACCCTACTGTTTGCTTTGGCAAGAGAGTACTACAATATCTACCCTTTGTGTCCGTGCATGCTAGTGCTCAGTCAGGTTGCACTTGAGATGAGGCAGTCGAGTCAAACCTTACCAAGCTTAGTAGTGTCTGCTACACACAGTACCAAGCAGCGGTCCTTCTTTCGGTCCCTATTTCCAACTTGTTTGACAAACCTTACCTGTGTGACTGCAGGTTTTCAACTTATCCCTGTGTCCAACTTTGTTTTTTATCCAGTAGGAATGGAAGTTGTCGAAGATTGAGGTGTTGTGTTATTCTAGAGAAAGACACATTTTTCAGTACTAGTCTCTATGTTTTTCGGTGCTTAAAACTGACTCTTTGCTTTGCCGAAAGAGTACTATAATCTTCCCCCTTTGTGACCTTGCTAGTAGTAGTAGTACATCTTCAGTCAGGTTGGACCTTGGAGGCAGACTTGAGATGAGGTAGTTGCGTCAAACCTTGCTGAACTTAGCAGTGTCCTTCTCTCGATCCCTTTTTCCAATTTGCTTGACTGCAAATTCTGACTTGTGTTGTCTCATATATCATGTTGTTATTTTTTCCAGTAGGAATATAAGTTGAAAAAATTAAGGTGTTGTGTTGTTCACAAGAAAGGTGCTTTTTTAGTACTAGTCTCTATTTTTGCTTGTGTTGGGATGATTCATGGAATGTTCTCTCCCATGTGTTGTGTGCCCACCCCATTGAGCCTTAGTGAATCTCATGCTGGCATCGAGCAATGCCAATTTCCAGCATTTCGGATTTGTTGGTGATCGGCCTGTGGTGATTTTGTTATAATAGTTGGTGTCATGGATTAGTGGATTACAGTATGTCCTAGATAGAGTAAGTGGTAGCGGCAGCACAAGTCGGCACTAAATGATGCATGCAGAACCTTTAAACGAGACACTTGTGCAAGAGTAACATCAGGCAATTTGTAATATTTGTTTTTTGAATTCGTCAAATGAATGATCGCTGTTAGTGTACATATAGCAGTGTTTAAAGCTGACTGTTTGCTTTGCTGGCAAAGTACTACAATCTCCATGCTTTTTGTCCGTACTAGTAGTAGTAGTACAACTTAGTCAGGTCAGACCTTGGAGGCAAACTTGATATGAGGCATTTGAGTCAAAGTCGACTTCCTCTGGATTTAAATGGTAGAACAGGTCTCTGGAACGAATGAACAAGTTGTCCAAGGGTTCAGTTCACTATGCTGCAAACATGTAAAAGGCTTATTTTTGTGTATTCAAAAATATATTTTCTTGTATTTTTTTTACCCTGAAGCATCCCAATTTTTGTGAGATTGTGGCCTCTCTATTTCTTGTGGATATCTTTTTCTGTCGTCTTCTGTTCGTTTAGAATGACGTATTCTACCAACAATCATATAAAGCTATTCATGTAGAACGCCATTTTGTTCCGCTGGCTTCCCCCGGCTTCTTCTTAGAAAATTTCTTCTGTCGTTGGTGTGAATCCAAGTAATCCTTACAGTACGTCCCTGGTGGAGTAAGGGGTCCTAGATAGGTTCGCAGGTAAAAGCGACATGAGCGACTTGAGCATTCTGATCTATTAGCATTACCAAATGCAAACAGGATATGATCTTTCTTATACACATGTAATGTGAGTTTTCATTTAGCACTAATGACACAATCATCAGTACCTTTGAATGGAGCTCTCGGCTCCATGCCCCCATTCAAAGAATTAATAGTAGCATCTATTATGCATGCTATCACCACTACGAGCAACAAATTGTTGGTTTGTGTGCTTTGTGCACTCCCTATTTGAGAAATCAATCTCAGTTTAATTTTTTCTAGCTGGTGCACGCTGTATAATTCAGAATTACTTGCATTAGATTCCAAAAAGTAAGCTGTCCAAGAGTTCTTTCACCATGCTGCAAACATGTAGAATGCTTATTTTTGTGTATTCAACAATATACTTTGTTTCACTGTTGGTTTTACCCTGAAGCATCCCAGTTTTGTGAGAACAGGATGTCTCTATTTCTTGTAGATATCTGTTTCAGCTGTCTTTTTTTCACTTAGAACACCATTTTCTTTCTATCAACAATCATATCAAGTTATTATGCATAGCATTTGAGCTTTGGTCATTTGAGCTGTTGTGTTAATAGCGGGGTGCTATCTAATCGGCAAATCTTACCTGCACGACTGCACCACTCCTTCTATTGGTCTCATATATCATGTTGTTCTTTTATCCAATAGGAATGGATGTTGACGAAGATTAAGGTGTTGTGTTGTTCTAGAGAAAGACATTTCCCACGTGGAATCTCATGTCTAGTGTGCCCACGGCCATCTAGCCTTGGTGAATCTCATGCTGGCCATCGAGCCATGCCTAGTGTTTCGGGTTTGTTGGTGATGGGCATGTGGTAATTCTGTTATCATAATTAGTTTCACTGATTAGTCGTGATGTGCTTACAAGCATTAGAGTGGTTAAGTCCAGTCTAGTGAATATGGGTTGTAATGGTCTAGATCATGTGCTTGCTCAATTTGCTTAGACGGGAGATGAAACCGCGGTTTTGTAGCTTGATGCATGCCTCTGTATTGCAGAACAACTCGCAAATGATTGTAAAGATATTGTTAATACTTGAGGCCTATTAGAAGCTTATTTTTGGAGAGTTAACTATCTTGGCTCAGTTTACACTCCATATTTGCTCACATTATTTCCTTTTTTGTTGCTTATTTAACTGTATTGGTCAGTTTCATGCACTATACTTGAGTCCTAGTTGTAGATGACAGTTTTAGTATAAAGGGATTGTTTAAGTATGTAGCCGAAATATTGATCGTAAGGAAAGGATGCTTTGTAACTTATCACCTGTCCTTGAACGTATCTCTTTCAGATCAACCCAGATTCTACAAAAATGTTGCAATACTCGTGGAATGGCTAATGCGATGCTTGCGAAGTGGGAGGAATCTGCTCCTGATCTGAATGACGCATCAAACATTGACTACAATGATGAGATCAATGTTGTGCTCAAGAAGGTAGAATATTCCTAGAGAGATCTCTTTTCTCTATGTATACGCAACACAACGCTCATGTGGTCCTTATGTTGTAATCTTGCAGGTCAAGTTGGAGGTGCTCCTGGTAATGGTTAGATGGGTGACATCCTGAATGTAAGTGCTTGCCCTGTGTGTACCTTACTTCCCTGTGTTCCTTGTACCCACCTCTTGATACTGGAGAAACCTGCTTTATATAGTGGTTTTTTATTTTTATTTTCAACAGGACCCTGACATGATCGCAACATTCGATGACCCAGAGGTTATGTCGCCCTTCAAGATGGTACAATTTTCCACTGAAATAGTTCTCAAGTCCCCATTTCTTTATAGTATGTTTTCCTGTCATAATTGATCTTCCTGGTCAAGTCCTGGTGCTGGAAAACTATTGACTGAATGTAATTTTCCCTTCAATAGTGGCAGTAGTCATAAGTGCAACCTATTTCTTTCTAAAGCCTCCAAGTGCACTTTTGTTATCAAGAAGAGAAAAACTCTCTGGTTAAGTGTTGGTAGTATCTTTTTGCCCATCTGTAGGTGGATGGGTGTTGGCTTATTTGATGAGTATCTAATGCTTGCTTATGTTAGTAGTAGTGATTTTCTGGCATCTGACAAAATTAGGGATACAGATTGGTTGATGATGGTCGACTATTTTATCGATATGATGTTATGATATGCCATGTTTATGTTTTTGGTTGAAAAGATAAGACGGACAGCTGTTGAATGCTTTTAGGCTTGGAATTATTTGCATTATGATTTTGCCTCTAAATTATTTGGAACCTTTAACGATACCCTCCGACCCTCCTTAGTAGTTCAACTAAATGAACTAAAGTTTCAGAATTTTCCTCACTTCTGAAAATTTAGTCCATTTGGTTGTACTAAGGAGGGTCGGAGGGTACCCTCAAGGTTTCAAATTTGCATCCCTGAAATGTCACCGGATACTTCTTTTGTTTGCTGCATGGCTCTTGTAGTTAAATTGGGTTGTTAGGTTTGCAGAGATTTTCTTGTCTTGTTGAGAACCCACGTAAGTAATTGATGACAAGAGACATTCACTGGTGGAAAAAAGGCCTTTGGTCGCGGTTCGCAACTGCCATTAGTCGCGGTTGCGCAACCGCGACCAAATAAGCGCGACTAAAGCCCCCCACCTTTAGCCGCGGCTGCTTAAGAACCGCGACTAACGGCCCGTCCACGTGGGCGCCAGGCGGCCGTCGGGGCGGAGGACCTTTAGTCGCGGTTCTTCTGGCCAACCGCGACTAAAGGTCGCCACAGGTTTAGGGTTTTAGCCCCCCCCCCTAAACCTGTTTTCTGTTTAATTTGTATTGTTTTATTTCTTTTGTGCTTTATTTTAATTTTGAAGGAGTTTCATATATTCTACGGTACTACATACATGCATATGAATGTACAATTTCAAATAAATTTGAAATTAGAACCAAAAAGAATTCAAGAGGAATATACAATATATATTCAATATCATCGGATGACCATATACAATTTTGAACAAGTTTCCATACATGATTTAATGCATATAAAGTTCTACGTCCTCGTAATAGTGTTCTCCTTTAGGATGGAGGACTTCCCTGCTGAACCATCCAGCTAGTTCCTCTTGAAGTGGTCGGAAGCGAGCTTCTGGACTAAGCATCCACCGGAGGTTATTCCTCTGAGCATTGGTATCACTCGGAACCCGCTCAGAGGTGTATCTCCGGATCATCTCACAGACATAGTATCCACATAGATTGGTCTCCGGTGGCTGAATATCCCCAGCATTCTTAGCCTTTAACATTTTGAATTCTAGCTCTTTTTTGAATTCACCGACCTTTGTATCTACGAACCGTCTCCAAACCCTACGAGGCAAAGAAAATTAAATGAACAAGAGAGTTATTAGTTACTTGATATTAGGAAATGAACGAAATAGGCCGATCGATATAGAGCGCAAATGAATGAAAATAATTACTTCTGCAGCATTCTTCTCATGCCGCCCCAAAGCTTTGGATCCATATTCACAGAGTCGTGGACGAGACATTCTGAGGTGTTAACTTTAATTACTAGCAGAATCCAGTGGAACCTGCGGACACGATACATGCACAGTACGTCATGCATAACTCATCGATTAGCCGGCCACATACCATGCATGGAGTAAACAAAAGAGAATGTGCTCAAGACAGAAACACTCACTCAAAATGGTAAGGAAATAGAATATCACTTTTGAGTTCCTGCTTTGTAAGAAACTGCCACAGGTCTGCCTCCACGTCGGCGGGGTGACGCTCCAACACATGTCCATTAACGATGTGTGGGTCAATGAACCCAACATCATGGATGTTCCTTACTCTGCATTCCTTAATCTTCATTCTGCATGTATAATAGCGGACACAACAATATAGTTAGGACATATATATAGTGCAGGCAATATGAACGAGATGGGGTAGAAATTAATAAATCACTTACAGAACGTAGCAACTGATGATAGATTTATCGAGCTCGCGCAGATTGAAAAGCTGGAACAATTCACTCAGTTCAATTTGTACATAGTAATGTTTGAAGTGATGCTCATGTCTAACTTCCGCATAAATATATTCTTTGGCGTTTTTATTTTTTATGTAACCCTTGTACCATTTCAGCAGACCTTTCATTTGTGGAGGTAGATCCTTTTCCTGCGCAGGCTCGACGAGAGGCCCATTCTTGACATATGTAATTACTACCTCCTTCACTGGCGCCTCATCAAGGCCTAACAGTTCACGAAGAGTAATACCTAAGTTGGCCGCTTGTTCTCTGGCACTCGTTACAGTCAATCCCTGTGCTGCCGCAGCTTGTATGATCTCGGGGGCATCCGGACAGAAGGCTTCCACTATAAGCGGGGCAATCGATTGTTTACTTTGTTCCCCGAGCTGGGCAACTTGTTTCCCGCTTTTTTTACTTTCGGCCTTCTCCCGCTCTTTGTTCTCCTTGAACATGAGTGCCTGCCTGCGAAGTTCACGTGCATAGTCGTTAGGCAGATTCTTCGCGGCTTGGGACGGTGTGCTCAAAAATGACTTAGCCCACTTCTTTTGCTCATCAGAAAATACTGGCTTGGGCTCGGGCTCTCTTTTCTTCTTGCAGTCCGCCTTCCATTTCTCCAAATCAGCAGCCGCGGCCGCGTCGACTTCCTCGGCACTACGTTCCCAAGGCCTTGTGGGGAGAGGCTTCAGTGATGGCTCCGGTACCTTTGTGGTCTTAGGTACATAAGGGTCCGGGTTAATAATCCAGGACTGCTTCTGCTTCTTTGCCGGAGGTGGATTGGGGGGCGGCGTCTGATCACCCGCCGGACGAGGACTGGGGGGCGGCGGCTGATCACCCGCCGGACGTTGTGGACTGGGGGGCGGCGTCGGCTGACGTGACGGAGGTGTAGGTGAACCGCCACCACCACCACCACCACCACCACCGCCACCGCCACCACCACCACCGTAGGGGGGTGGACTTGTTGTCCTTGGCGCCTCGCCTGGAAACTTGATAAACTTCTTTTGCCATAGAATGAAATGGCGCTTGACATCTCCAAGTCTTTTCTCCCCTTCAGGTGTAGCAATGTCAATCTCCAGGTCCTCAAACCCTTGGACTATGTCCTCCACCGTGACACGAGCATAGCCATCTTGAATGGGGTTGTTGTGGTGGAGTGCTCCAGGTAAACATGGTAAAGCACTGCCGATGGCTACCTTCATGGACATGTTCCCGATAGGATAATACAGATGACATTCTTTCATCTCCTTTATATCGTCCACGGGGTAGCGAGGAGGCTCCGGTGAAGTAATTTCGACCACCAGAGGCTCCGGTGCAGTAATTTCGACCACCAGAGGCTCCGGTGCAGTAATTTCGATCGTCGGTGCATCTGCACCAGCCGGTGGGGCCTCCGTGGAAGCCACGCTGCTTCTCCGCTGCTGGCTTCCGAGATCCGCTGGATGATCTTCATGCTGCACCCGAGCTGCATCTCTTTCGGCTACTAGTACACTCATGGTTTTCTTCATCACATCCATTTCCGATGCCAACCGCGCCACAACATCTGCTTCCCGATCCATCTTTCTCTTACGGCTTCTGTAACCGTACGGGTCATCGTTCTGGGGGAACCCTATTTTCCACGGAATGTGCCCCATGCCTCGTACACGTCCTCCGTGTTCAGGTTTCGCGAGGGCTTTTGTCAGCGCATCGTTCTCTCTGTTGAACTTGATCTTCCCCTGTTGAGCATCCCTCATTGCGTTAATAAGGGCTTGGGTGGGTTTAATTAATTTGCCCCGGTAAACACACTCCCCTGTCTCCGGGTTCAGCGTTCCCCCATGCCCGTACCACCAGCTTTTGGCCCTTGGGTCCCATCCCTCCGTACCTGGACGGATTCCTCGCGCCCTCAGCTCGTTCTCCATCTTCTCCAACCTAGGCACCCAAATGCGATACCCTCCTGGCCCCATAACATGATTGTACTCCTTCTTAGCCGCATTTTCCTTATTTTTTTTCGATATTTGAATGAACTGCTCCGATTTCTTTTGCTTCACAAATTCTGGCCAATCATGTTTCAGTTTCTCATATTGTCCTTTGAAATCCGGAGTCTTGTTCTGCTTGACAAAGTCATGGGCTAGATTTTGCTTGAATTTCCGGAATGCGTCGGCCATCTTATGAAGAGCGAACTGTTTGACTAGCCTCCTCCTCTCCTTGTTTTCCTCAATCTTGTTACCCTCCTCATCGAATTTGTTGTATTCCGGAGGTAGAACGAAATGTTCCATAAGCTTCTTGAAGCAATCTTTTTTTGTTCTCTTATCGACAAAAGTGAAACCATCAATTCGTGCCTTCTTTGGCTCATTCCACTCCTGGACGGTGATCGAGACGTTGTCTCTAACAATGGCTCCGCATTGGCTGACAAACTTGGTGGCGTTCTTGCGGGGCTCCAGCGGCCTGCCGGTTGCACTGTCGACAACCTCGATGGTGCATGTTTCTCCTTGTTTCATCGTCTTGGTTGCGCCACGCTTTGACGACGTACTCGATTGTTTCGACGATCCGGCCGAGGGCTAAAATAAGAAAGAGTCGCGCGCGTTAGTACACACATATTTATTCAAATCAGTTAGTTTGTATCACCAGAGGCTCAATGTATATATATACCTCGGCGCCGGAGGTGGTTGCTACTTCCATTTGAAGATCGTCATTTATCGACGTTTGTTCGGCATCATCTTGCTGACAGCGCCCTTCATCTTCACCGTCAAGGTTCAGATAAGAAGAGATATCATCTTCTTCTTCTCCGGTCGGCACATATAGAATATCGCCGTTTATGATGCCGAACATATGTGCTTCACCGTCCGGATCATAGTTGTCCATAATCGGGTCAGCTCTATCGTCCGCCATTATGTCAGTCCTGAAAACATGTAGTAAAAACAAATTAATTAAGTGAAGAAGGGGGGCAGTGGCGGTGGCGTTGGCGAAAGGGCGGTGGCAAAAGGAGGGGGCGAGGAAGGGGTGGGAGAGGGTGTCGCGGTAGAGCGCGAGACGGGGCGGCAGACGACGGCGTCACGGAGAGGGAGGCGAGGACAACACATTTATAACCCTCGCCGTCCCCTCTCGATCCCTAAAAAAACACCGCGCGCATCGCCGCCCCCCTCGCCGCCCCCTCTCCGTATATACGTTTTTTTGTTAATTATCAAATTTTACGGTTTTTTTTGTTAATTATCAAGTTTTAAGTTATTTACCGTTTTTGTTAAACTAAGTTATTTACCGTTTTTGTTAATTATCAAATTTTACCGTTTTTTTGTTAATTAACTAGTTAAAAAATTCTCTCTCTCTCTCTCTCTCTCTCTCTCTCTGCTCTCTCTCTCTCTCTCTCTCTCTCTCTCTGCTCTCTGCTCTCTCTCTCTCTCTGCTCTCTCTCTCTCTCTCTCTCTCGATCATCGCTCTGTAGAGCAGTTGAGGGCGGCGAGGCCGGCGGCCCGAGGATGGATTGGGGGGCGGCGTTGAGGGCGGCGAGGCCGGCCGCCGGCGTTGAGGGCAGCGAGGCGGCGCGGTGGGCGAGGGAGGCCGGCGGGCGGCGTACTAGGGCGAAAGGGGGCGACGGGCGCCATACGTGGGCGAGAGGGGGCGGCGGGCGACGGCGGGCGGCGTCGAGGGCGCGGGCGACGGCGGGCGGCGTCGAGGGCGAGGTCGACGGCGGGCGGCGTCGAGGGCGAGGGCGGCAGGCCTTCGGCGCGGCAGAGAACGAGCAGAGAAATGGAGGCGACGGGTCGGGCAGTTGTATTTATAGCCCCCCCCCCCCTTTAGTCGCGGTTGGGGAGGCGACCCGCGACTAAAGGGCCTTTAGTCGCGGCTGGGGAGGCGACCCGCAACTAAAGGGTAACCTTTAGTCGCGGTTGGGGAGGCGACCCGCGACTAAAGGACTTTTTTGGCGGGTTTTTCGTTCCCGCGCGCAACCACCTTTAGTCGCGGTTGGGCAGGCCAACCGCGACTGAAGGTATTTTCCAAATACTTTTTCTTTTTGAAAATCTTAAAAATACAAATAATATATCAAAAAATTCAGAAAAATATAACTAATTCAATTCAATATGTTAAAAACACAAATACTATATCAAAAAATTCAGAAAAAAAAAACTAATTCAATTCAAAATTCTAAAAATACAAATAATATATCAAAAAATTAAGAAAAATAAAACTAATTCAATTCAAAATGTTAAAAATACAAATAATATATCAAAAAATTCAGAAAAATAAAACTAATTCAATGCAAAATTCTAAAAATACAAATAATATATCAAAAAATTCAGAAAAATAAAACTAATTCAATTCAAAATTCTAAAAATACAAATAATATATCAAAAAATTAAGAAAAATAAAAATAATTCAATTCAAAATGTTAAAAATACAAATAATATATCAAAAAATTCAGAAAAATAAAACTAATTAAATTCAAAATTCTAAAAATACAAATAATATATCAAAAAATTCAGAAAAATAAAACTAATTCAATTCAAAATTCTAAAAATACAAATAATATATCAAAAAATTAAGAAAAATAAAACTAATTCAATTCAAAATGTTAAAAATACAAATAATATATCAAAAAATTCAGAAAAATAAAACTAATTCAATTCAAAATTCTAAAAATACAAATAATATATCAAAAAATTCAGAAAAATAAAACTAATTCAATTCAAAATTCTAAAAATACAAATAATATATCAAAAAATTAAGAAAAATAAAACTAATTCAATTCAAAATAATATACCAGAGGCCGGTCGTCGGCTATGGTGGTACGGCCGGACTCTGCAGAGCGTCATGGACTACAGCACTCCAAATTTCATGTATCATTCGAAAATGGACACCAAACACATCACGGGTAATATAATTCACATGATCCATTCAACAAAGTTTGGTACAATAAATTATTACACATCATTTCTTCCCTTGTGTCCCTGCTTGCTTACGATTGTGCCGTATCCATGGAGCATCCTCATCATTTAACTTAATGCTTGGGTCGGTGTTCACTTTGAAGGGCGGAATTTCAGCAAACATATTATAATCTTCTGACATGTCTGTCTTGTCCTCCACTCCCACGATGTTTCTTTTCCCTGAAAGAACAATGTGGCGCTTTGGATCATCGCATGATGTACTGATCGTTTTCTTATCTTTCCGTTTCCTCGGTTTGCTACTCATGTCCTTCACATAGAAAACCTGAGCGACATCTTTCGCTAGGACGAATGGTTCGTCAAGGTAACCAAGATTGTTGAAATCCACCATTGTCATTCCGTATTGCTGGTCCACCTTTACCCCACCTCCTGTTAGCTTGAACCATTTGCACCGGAACAAAGGGACCTTAAAGGAGGGTCCATAGTCAAGTTCCCATATCTCCTCTATGTAACCATAATATGTGACCTTTTGCCCATTCTCGGTTGCTGCATCAAAGCGGACACCACTATTTTGGTTGGTGCTCTTTTTATCTTGGGCGATCGTGTAAAATGTATTCCCATTTATCTCGTACCCTTGGAAAGTCGTTATAGTCGAAGATGGTGTCTTGGCCAACATGTACAGCTGATCTACAACATCATTGTCATTCATTAAATGTTTTCTCAACCAACTGCCGAAAGTCTCCATGTGGGCCTTCCTAATCCAGGATTCAGGCTTCCCCGGGTTGTCCGAGCATAAAATATTCTTGTATCATTTGTCTTTCAAACGTTGCTGGTCCTGCCGTGCTTCCTTTGTATCATTTGTCTTCCCATACACGCCCAAGAAGCTTAGGAGGTTCACGCAAATATTCTTCGTAACGTGCATCACGTCGATTGCAGAGCGGACATCTAGGACTTTCCAATATTCTAGCTCCCAGAATATAGATTTCTTCTTCCACATGGCTGCGTGCCCGTCAGCTCCCTTCGGAACTGATTGTCCGCCAGGACCCTTTCCAAAGATGACTTTCAAATCCTTGACCATATCAAATACCTCAGCACCAGTGCGTTCCGCAGGCTTCGGCCGGTGATCTGCCTTGCCGTTGTAATGCTTGCCTTTCTTTCTTACTGGATGAATTTTCGGAAGAAATCGACGATGCCCAAGGTACACGTTCTTCTTACAATTTGGCAAATGTACACTTTCAGTCTCATGTAAGCAGTGCGTGCATGCATTGTATCCCTTATTTGACAGTCCCGAAAGGTTACTAAGAGCAGGCCAATCATTGATGGTTACGAAAAGCAACGCTCGTAGGTCAAATTCCTCTTGTTTGTGCTCATCCCACACACGGACACCACCCCACAGCTGTAAAAGTTCATCAACTAATGGCCTTAGGTACACATCGATGTCGTTGCCGGGTTGCTTCGGACCTTGGATGAGCACTGGCATCATAATGAACTTCCGCTTCATGCACAACCAAGGAGGAAGGTTGTAGATGCATAGAGTCACGGGCCAGGTGCTATGGCTGGAGCTCTGCTCGCCAAAAGGATTCATGCCATCCGTACTTAGAGCAAATCTTATGTTCCTTGCGTCAGCTGCAAAATCTTTGAACCATCTGTCGATCTTTCTCCATTGCGTTCCATCTGCGGTGTGTCTCAACTCCCCGTCCGACTTACGGTCCTCTTTGTGCCATCGCAACAACTTGGCATGCTCTTTGTTCCTGAACAGACGTTTCAACCGTGGTATTATAGGAGCATACCACATCACCTTGGCGGGAACCCTCTTCCTGGGTTTCTGGCCCTCAACATCGTCACCAGGGTCATCGCCTCTGATCTTATAACGCAATGCAGTGCATACCGGGCATTCATTCAAATTCTCGTATTCACCGCGGTAGAGGATGCAGTCGTTGATGCATGCATGTATCTTCAGAACCTCTGAACCTAGAGGGCAGACAACCTTCTTTGCTTCGTACGTACTGGCGGGAAACTCGTTATCCTTTGGAAACATATTCTTCAACATTTTCAGCAAGTTTTCAAATGCCGAGTCAGCTACACCTGCCTCTGCCTTCCATTTCAGCAAATCCAGTGTGCAGCCCAGCTTTTTCAGACCATCATCGCATCCGGGGTACAGCGCCTTTCTGTGATCCTCTAACATGCGATCCAAATTCTTCCTCTCCTTTTCAGTTTCGCAGCGTCTCCGTGCATCAGCAATGGTCCGACCAAGATCATCAACGGGATCATCACGTGCCTCTTCTTCACCTTCCCCTTCACCTTCAGCATCCTCCATGAAAGTATCACCGAAATGAGCAAGATAGCTTTCATCGATGAAATCATCCCCTTCTTCATCTTCTTCCATTATAACCCCTCTTTCTCCATGCTTGGTCCAACAATTATAGCTTGGCATGAAACCGTGCCGAAGCAGATGCATGTGAACATCTCTTGAGGAAGAGTAACCCTTCTGATTCTTACAGATAACACATGGACAGATAACAAAACCCCCCTGCTTGTTCGCATTAGCCACTACGAGGAAATCTTTCAAACCCGTAGTGAACTCGCCGGAGAGTCAGTTACCGTACATCCATTGCCGATTCATCTGCATTATTATAATATAAAATATATAATTAACCATCATGCATTTGTTAAACTAACTAGCTACAAACAATATAAATTAAACAATGAACTGCACACATGCATATTTTATCAATGACACATCAAAGGTTCATCAAGTTGCTAACCGCGATCGAGGAGTGTGGCTCCAACACTTCATGTCATGTTTGTTTCATGCTCTTGGGGCATTTCATCAAACACCTTATGTGCATAAGAGGAACCAAAAGCAAACCTACACCCACTTGTGAAGAGAATGGCTCCAAATGGCTAAGTGTTGGCTGCTGGATGGGTATATATAGGGGAGGGGCTTTAGTTGCGGTTGGCCTGGCAAACCGTGACTAAAGGTGCCCGAAGGCCTTTAGTCGCGGTTGTCCTGGCCAACCGCGACTAAAGACCCTCACGTGCGCCAGCTGGCCACCGAGCGCCCTGGGCCCAGGCCTTTGGTCGCGGTTCACCTCCAGAACCGCGACTAAAGGTCCCATTAGTCGCGGTTCCTACAGCTTCGCGACTTATGGGGCTGGACGGAAGCGTGTTTTTCCACCAGTGATTGGTTCTGAGATTTGTGCCGGGCTTGCTGATGTGTAGATGGCTTTATCCCCCTTCAAACTGGAAAGATGCATTTTTGTCCCTATTAGCCTGCTTGATGGATTATTTTGAAATGACACTGATTGAGCTGTCTGATTCAAAATGTGAAAACTAATCCCCTGTACTAATCAAAATTTGAATTAAATGGTAATAACATTGCAAAGTACCCCCTCCGTATCAAAATATAAGACATTTTTCGATACTCTCTTGTATGAAAAAAATGTTTTATATCTTGATACGGAGGGAGTGGTTTATTAGAAGCATGGGGATTGGTCGGTTGCAAAGTTAATGATTTGGTTGTGTGTTCCCTACCTCATTTGTCTTGCAGCATGATTTAATGAGAAAGAACTGATCATTTTTGTTGTATGTAATGACAACGCCAATGGTTGCACATTCTTCTGTTGCCGATATGGACTTTCGGGTGCATGACATGACAATGAGCACCTAATAGCAGTTCTCTCCATGGCACTGAGTTCTCTATGCAGAAACCGCCGTGTTGCGGCTCAGGTAACTGCCTAGTCTCCTCCTTAGACACCAGGCCATCGCGCCAAAGACGTGTTGTGATCTTGGGCTTCAAGCCTTGGTATTTTCTGGGTAGGAATTTGCTTGTTGGGTGGTCATCTGGCCAAACATGGTTGTAGCAAATAAACTAAGCCTCCCAACTAATCAAATGTTTCATTTCTCGTCTAATCTTTTGGATGAAAAAGTGATATGAAGAGCCTTTGGAACTACTTGTGCACTATGGTCTTTTGTTTCATTTTGACCCCCCTCTCTTTAGTACTTTGGTAGTTTGTCAAAAAATGGTGTTATGGCGCAGGCGCAGCCGACATTTGGTTTCTGTGTATGTGCCTTCTTATTTTCACCAACTAATGGTACAATGGATGGGTATCTTTGTTTTGTTTTCTTTTTTTAGCTAAGTTATGTCGTCGTAGGTACAGCTGGTCGCTTTGGCATTTTATGAAAAGATACAATTGTTCAGATTTGAATTATAGATCAAAATATATGGTTCTTGCTTATGGTTATGCTATTGTTTGAGTTATAGTCAAAATGCGTGGTTCTTGATCCTGGTTATGTTAATGTTTGAGTTATAGACCAAAATGTATGGTTCTTGGTCCTGTATATTTGAGACCGAGAATGTCATTCTGAAATTTGCTTTACATATATTGTGATATTCTGAAACTTGTTATCTGCATCATCCAGGAATGTCATTGATGTAAGCAACTCAGTTGAGAAGGAGATTGCCATGTGGTTCTGGCGCTACCTGGTGGTTATCGTCACAATCGCCTTGCTTCTGCTCCTGATGATGAGACGGCGGGGTTGTCGCCCAGTATACATGCTACCAGCTCCCACAACTGCGTCCTTGGTTATCACCGCTTAGGTGAGTCCCTGGTCTCGCCTTCCTCTATTTTCTCTGGGATCTATCATGTGCTTTGCTCCATCCATTGAGGCGATGATCAGTGCTTGTGGTCTGTGGTTGTGGTTTGTCATGTACAATTTGATTTCTTCTGTTGTGCTACAGGTTTCATATTAGCCTTTATGATGTATTGATATGCCCCATTTGATGTTCTCTTTTTCTTTTGCAAGTGCTAAGGTGGTGAACGGCCTTTTATAGAATTTATTTTCAATCAGTGTCATAGTTTCGGGAATTGCAGCTAAAATTCTAGGGTTCGTTTGAGTGAGGTTACACATCTGGTTGTGTTAGAGCTTTAATTAAGAGATTTTAGTGATTTGAATAAAGTGATGATTGTAATATCATCCATATATCTTCATTTAGAATGCATATAAGGTCATTTTTTGTACCAGTAACTACTGCATCAGCCATGCACTAGTTTTCTTGTTCTATTCATAATGTCTTGGGTGAAGCAGTCATAGACCTTGGTTGTCTAATGCGGATGGTAATGGGCTGTTGGTTTGTCAAAATGATTATGTTTTGGCGCAAGGGCATCCAATGCTTGGTTTATGTGTTTGTGACTTCTTATTTTCACCATCTTATGGTACAATGGATGGCTATCTTTGTTTTGTCTTTTTGACATAGTTTGTGTTGTCGTAGCTTCCACACACCGTGGGTGTCTAGTGCAGATGGTAATGGGCTATTGATTTCTCAAAATGATTCTATTTCGGCGCAGGCACAACCAACGCCCGCGTTTCTGTGTTTGTGCCTTATTTTAACCAACTTATGGTACAGTGGATGTCTATCCTTGTTTTGTATTTTTGAGATAAGTTGTGTTATCGTAGGTATAGTTGGTCACTTTAGCCGTTTCTCAAAAAATACAATTGTTCAGATTTGAGTTACATGTCAAAGTATATGGTTCTTGTTCCTGGTTATGGTACTGTTAGAGTCATAATCAAAACCCGTTGGTTCTTGGTCCTGTTTATGTTATTGTTCCTGAGTGACTTCACTTTATTTATTAAAATGTGAAGCATGTCAAAAGTTACCTTGTCACATTGTTTAGTTGATAGCGGAGATTAGAGATCCTGATTTGCTTCTACAGTTTTCATCATTTTCAAAATTTTGCTTGGTCTTCAGGAGATAGTGAGATTGCAATAATTGTCATAGATGAAAGCATCGCTACAGGGGATCAAGCTAAAAAGTTCCTGGAAGATGTTCGTGTTGGTCAGTCTAAGGAGAAGTTGATCCGATCTGGTCAAGGCACCAAGCTGCTCAACATCACCACCATTTGTTCATTTCGAAGGTGAATTGTGTCACCCCCTCTGTTTTTTTGATTTGATTTGGCTGTTGTCAAGGTTCCCTAACCTGTTGTGGTTGTTTCCTCATGACATAGGTGAAACCCAATGCCTCCCGCACTGCTGTTTGGAGGCCTTAATTCTTTTTCCTCCCGGGCATAGGTGCTAACTCTCTCACTCTCTCAAGCATCGATGTAAGAGATTCTTAGAATAACACAATGGTGATTACTTGATACTGTGAATATTTCTTCCCATTTAAATCTTATTTTCTGTTCTAAACCATGCATCAAACAACACAATAGCAGTCGCTCAAAAATTACTTTGAGTAAGAATCAAGGTTTTACTTGATTTGTTGGGATTTTGGTTATATATTAAGCGGCTTGGGGTGGATTTTGGTCTCCTAAGGTGTGAGAAATAATTCCTCCTTGCTGGTGTGGATTGCAGGCAAGGCATGCACATTGATACGTCCATTTTGCATCATGCTTTTATATCAATATTTATTGCATTATGTGCTGTTATTACACATTATACCTCATTACTTATGGCTATTCTCTCTTATTTTACAAGGTTTATCATGAAGAGGGGGAATGCCGGCAGTTGGAATTCTGGCTGGAAAAGGAGCAAACATTGAAAACCTATTCTGCACAACCCCAAAAGTCCTGAAACTCCACGAAACAACTTTTTGGAAATATTAAGAATTTCTGAGCGAAAGAAATACACCAGGTGGGCCTCCGGTGTCCATCTTCTGCTATATCATCGCTTTTACCTTGGAAAAAATCGTGGACAAGCTTACGGGACGAAACTCCACCGCCACGAGGCGGAACCTTGGCGGAACCAATCTAGGGCTCTGGCGGAGCTGTTCTGCCGGGGACACTTCCCTCCGGGAGGGGGAAATCATCACCAACGTCATCACCAACGATCCTCTCATCGGGAGAGGGTCAATCTCCATCAACATCTTCACCAGCACCATCTCCTCTCAAAACCCTAGTTCAGCTCTTGTATCCAATCTTGTATCAAAACCACAAATTGGTACCTGTGGGTTGCTAGTAGTGTTGATTACTCCTTGTAGTTGATGCTAATTGGTTTAGTTAGTGGAAGATCATATGTTCAGATCCTTTATGCATATTATTACTCCTCTGATTATGAACATGAATATGCTTTGTGAGTAGTTACGTTTGTTCCTGAGGACATGGGTGAAGTCTTGCTATTAGTAGTCATGTGAATTTGGTATTCGTTCGATATTTTGATGAGATGTATGTTGTATTTTCCTCTATTGGTGTTATGTGAACGTCGACTACATGACACTTCACCATTATTTGGGCCTAGAGGAAGGCATGGGGAAGTAATAAGTAGATGATGGGTTTCTAGAGTGAAAGAAGCTTAAACCCTAGTTTATGCGTTGCTTCGTTAGGGGCTGGTATGGATCCATATGTTTAATGTTGTGGTTAGGTTTACCTTAATACTTCTCTTGTAGTTGCGGATGCTTGCAATAAGGTTAATCATAAGTGGGATGCTTGTCCAAGTAAGGGCAGTACCCAAGTACCGGTCCACCCACATATCAAATTATCAAAGTACCGAACGCGAATCATATAAACTTGATGAAAACTAGTTTGACGATAATTCCCATGTGTCCTCGGGAGCTCCTTTCTCATTATTAGAAATTATCCAGGCTTATCCTTTTCTACATAAAGGATTGGGCCACCTTGCTGTACTTTACTTATTTTATTTACTTATTACTCGTTACTATTTATCTTATCACAAAACTATCTATCACCTATAATTTCAGTGCTTGCGGAGAAAACCTTACTGAAAATTGCTTATCATTTCCTTCTGCTCCTCGTTGGGTTCGACACTCTTACTTATCGAAAGGACTATGATTGATTCCCTACACTTGTGGGTCATCAAGACTCTTCTATGGCGCCGTTGCCGGGGAGTGTAGCGCTTTTGGTGAGAGGAACTTGGTAAGGAAACATTTATATAGTGTGCTGAAATTTTCTGTTACTTGTCACTATGGAAACTAATCCTTTGAGGGGCTTGTTTGGGGTATCTTCACCCCAACTAGAAGAGCAAAGAGTTGATACTCAACCTACTGAACTTTATGAAAATATTTATTTTGAGATCCCTTCGGGTATGATAGAGAAACTGCTAGCTAATCCATTTGCAGGAGATGGAACATTGCATCCCGATTTACACCTTATCTTTGTGGATGAAGTTTGCGGATTATTTAAGCTTGCAGGTATTCCCGATGATGTTGTCAAAAGGAAGGTCTTCCCTTTATCTTTGAAGGTAGATGCATTGACATGGTATAGGCTATGTGATGATATGAGATCTTGGAATTATAAGCGATTGAAGTTGGAATTTCACCAGAAGTTCTATCCTATGCATCTTGTTCATGGTGATCGTAATTACATATATAATTTCTGGCCTCACAAAGGAGAAAGCATTGCTCAAGCTTGGGGGAGGCTTAAGTCAATGTTATATTGATGCCCCAATCATGAGCTCTCTTGGGAAATGATTATTCAGAACTTTTATGCTCGGCTTTCTCTTGATAATCGCAACCTGCTCAATACTTCCTGTGCTGGTTCTTATATGCTGAAGACTATTAATTTCAAATGGGATTTATTGGAAAGAATTAAACACAACTCTGAAGATTGGGGTTTCGACGATGGTAAGGAGTCAGGTATACACCTAAGGTCGATTGTGTTAAATCTTTTATGGATACCGATGCTTTTCGTGGATTTAGCGCTAAGTATGGACTTGACTCTGAGATAGTATCTACTTTCTGTGAATCTTTTGATACTCACGTTGATCTCCCTAAAGGGGAGTAGTTTAAATATAATCCTCCTATTAAAGTGAAAGTAGTTGCACCTATTACAGTCGAAGAAAAGACTATTACCTATAGTGATCCTATTGTTCCTACTGCTTATGTTGAAAAACCTCATTTTCCTGTTAGGATAAAGGATCATGCTAAAGCTTCGATTGTTGTTCGTAAGAGTAATACTAGGACTTATACACCTCCTGAGCAAATTAATGTTGAACCTAGTATTGCTATGGTTAGAGATCTCTTGGATGAGGATTTATATGGGCATGTTATTTATTTCTGTGGTGAGACTACTAATATTGCTAGGCCAGGTACTAAGACACGTAGACCTGTCGTAGGCATGCCTGTTATTTCTGTTAAAATAGGAGATCATTGTTATCACGGCTTATGTGATATGGGTGCTAGTGCTAGTGCAATACCTTATTCCTTATATCAAGAAATTATGCATGACATTGCACCCATTGAGTTAGAAGACATTGATGTCACTATTAAGCTTGCTAATAGGGATACCATTAAACCCTTTGGGATTGTTAGAGATGTTGAAGTTTTGTGTGGGAAGGTTAAATACCCTGCTGATTTCCTTGTTCTTGGTTCCCTACAAGATGATTTTTGTCCCATTATTTTTGGTAGACCCTTCTTGAGTACAGCTAGTGCTAAGATTAATTGTGAAAAGAATATTGTCATTGTTGGCATAGATGGTATGTCTCATGAGTTTAATTTTGCTAAGTTTACTTGACAACCTCGTGAAAGGGAACCACCTAGTAAGGATGAAATTATTGGTCTTGCTTCCATTGTTGTTCCTCCAACTGATCCGTTAGAACAATACTTGCTAGACCATGAAAACGATATGTTTATGAAGGAAAGGGAGGAAATAGATGAAGTGTTCCTTAAACAGGAACATATGCTGAAACGTAACCTTCCTGTTGAAATTCTTGGGGATACCCCTCCACCCAAGGGTGATCCCGTGTTTGAACTCAAACCTTTACCTGACAATCTTAAGTATGCTTATCTTGATGAAAAAAGAAATATATCTTGTTATTATTAGTGCTAACCTTTCAGAGAAAGAAGAAGAAAGATTATTGAAAACTCTGAAGAAGCACCGAGCAGCTATTGGATATACTTTGGATGATCTTAAGGGCGTTAGTCCCACGTTATGTCAACACAAAATTACATTGGAGGATGATGCCAAACCAGTTAGAGATCCTCAAAGACGATTAAATCCCAAGATGAAAGAACTGGTAAGAAAGGAGATACTAAAGCTCCTTGAGGCAGGTATTATTTATCTCGTTGCTGATGGTGCATGGGTAAGCCCTGTCCATTGTGTTTCTAAAAAGGGAGGTATTACTGTTGTCCCTAATGAAAAGATGAATTGATCCCGCAAAGAATTATTACAGGTTATAGGATGGTAATTGATTCCCGCAAGTTAAATAAAGCTACTAAGAAAGATCATTACCCCTTACCTTTTATTGATCAAATGCTAGAAAGACGATCCAAACACACACATTTCTGCTTTCTAGATGGTTATTCTGGTTTCTCTCAGATACCTGTGTAAGCGAAGGATCAATCTAAAACTACTTTTACTTGCCCTTTTGGTACTTTTGCTTATAGACGTATGCCTTTTGGTTTATGTAATGCACCTGCTACCTTTCAAAGATGTGTGATGGCTATATTCTCTGATTTTTGTGAAAAGATTTGTGAGGTATTCATGGATGACTTTTCCGTCTATGGATCCTCATTTGATGATTGTTTGAGCAACCTTGATCGAGTTTTGCATTGATGCGAAGACACTAGTCTCGTCCTGAATTGGGGAAAGTGTCACTTTATGGTTAATGAAGGCATTGTCTTGGGGCATAAGATCTCCGAGAGAGGTATTGAAGTTGATAAAGCCAAAGTTGATGCTATTGAAAAGATGCCATGTCCCAAGGACATAAAAGGTATAAGAAGTTTCCTTCACTACTAGGAAAAGGCCTACTAATGGCGCACCGGTTTTGCCTACTAATGGCACACTACCGGTGCGCCATTAGTATCACACCACTAGTATTTTTTACTAATGGCGCACCACTGGTGCGCCATTAGTATCTGGTATACTAATGGCGCACCATGCAGTGCGCCATTAGTTTTGCCCACAGTGCGCCACTAGTGTCTTCTATACTAATGGCGCACCACATGGTAGTGCGCCATTAGTAACAATTTTTTAATTTTTTTTCTTAATCTCAGGTCACTATTTCACCTATGATATATCCAACACATATATATACAACAAGCATCCATATAACAATCATAGCCAACACACAAGTTCCATCATATATACATACATAGCCAACACACAAGTTCCATCATATATACATACATAGCCAACACATAGTTCCATCATTACATATTACAAAAGTTTCACATTGTTCATTCAACATCGTTATCCATCAATTCACAAAAGTTTCACATTGATACAAAATAAAAACACAAATGGAAAAGAAGCACTCCATCCATGCAAGCTTCCGTGAATTAAATCAAATCTGCAAAATAATAAACAAGAAGTTAGAAGAAGAAAAAGAAGAAGACTAGAAGAAGAAGAATACTAGAAGAAGAAGAATACTAGAAGAAGAAGAACACTAGAAGAAGAATAAGAAGAATTTTGGAAAAGAATAAGGATAAGAAGAAGACTATAATCTTATTATGTAAACTTGATCATTTTGTGCTAACATAAGTTATTTTGGAGCTAACCTATAGGAAACTAAGCATATAAGCTCTAAGTTAGTATATTAGAGCCAACTTAGGTAAAATGAAGCTAACCTATGTCATTTTGGAAAAGAAGAAGAATAAGAAAAAGACTATAAGCTTATTATGTAAACTTGATCATTTTGTGCTAACATAAGTTATTTTGGAGCTAACCTATAGGAAACTAAGCATATAAGCTCTAAGTTAGCATATTAGAGCCAACTTAGGTAAAAATGAAGCTAACCTATAGGAAACTAAGCATATTAGAGATAACATAGGTAACTAAGTATATATATATATCATTTTGGAGATCTGACATACCTAACAAAGTTCAGTTCTCATGCATTGTTCTTCTCCTTCTCCTTCTCCTTCCTCAGCCTGATGCGCCAAGAGCGGCGAGGCGGTGGAGGCAATGGAGGCAGTGGGATGTAGTCTTCTACCACAATTGGCATGGTCATGTCGCCCAGCTGTGGGATCGCCGGCGCCACCACCGGTGCGTGGTCATTGTCAGGCACCACCACCATCGCGAGGCCACCTTCAGGCACGACCATCGCTAGGTCATCCTCAGCCACCTCCATCTCTTGCCCATGGTCAGCCACCACCATCTCTTGCCCTTGGTCAGCCACCACCAGCGCTAGGTCATCCTCAGCCTGATGCCCATCGTCATCCTGCGGCTCCTCATCCCCACACTGCTCCTCTTCTCCCGCACTCCAGTCTGGATCATCCTTCTTGTTGTCTATGCTGCTACCAGAATCTTTGTTGCTTTCGCTACAGCCAGAATCGCTGCTGCTTTCGCTAGAGCCATAGTCGCTGCTGCTTTGGCTGTAGCTAGTGTTGCTGTTGCTGCTCCCATTACCTGTCCAAAATGGAACAATGACCGTTAACAATCGATGTGAGACAAAGCCAAATGTAGAGGAATAAGAAGAGGCAGAACGTACCGGCATCATCATCGTCAGCGTAGCGCATGCGACAAATAGTCGTGTTGAACACCTTCATGATGAGCATGGTGGTGGCGTCGTCGTACCTGAAGAGAAGGAAGTACCCCAGCCGCAGGTCGTAGGCACGGTAGAACTTCTCCCACCCACGAGAAAAGTACATGTGGCCCTCCTTGATCACCAACTCCACATCCCACTGCCTGCGAAACCCGCTGCCGGCCTGTCGCAGCTTCACATTATTTGGCAAATCTTCACCCATCAGCATGTTCATAAAACTGTCAGGAAGCCTCTGCAGTTTGGTACAATGAGTGATGTAGCAAACAACAGATATCATAATGGGATGGGTGAAGGGGAGATCTCGCGTTTTATATACCTGCATCATGGATGATACTGAAGTCTCAAGTATGATAGTGAAGAACTCGAAAGCATCCAACTCGTACTGCGGTGTCGCAGAGCGGCGGTGGCTGCTTCCCGCCATCTCAGATAAGCAGCAGAAGAGACCAATTAGTACCCTTACAACAGATCATAAAACATGCATGATAACAGGCATTAGTCGCAAGTACCCCATATGTCCTATTTTTAGCAAAGTCATGCTAAAATTCACGGAAAATTTCAGCATTACCTTTGATGAAAATAGGACATATGGAGTACCCAAATTTGCCGGAACGGAAGTTAATCGACATTCCGGCAAACTCAAGGGCCTCTCGGGGTACCTGCAAATTCATCACGACACAATGGTCGGAGACAAAACCCAGCAAACTAGCACCACAATGTGCCTCTACTTTCATATGGATGAAAAGGCCACAGACCATATGGTCCTCTGCTTTAATATGGACAAAAATCAGCTCAACTTATGTGAGCTTCCGTTCCAGATCTAATAGGTCACCCAACAAAAAATCATCAATAGTTTAGCCATGCACATAACAAAATTCAGTAAATTTCCAGCAACTACTCCTAATGCAAACAAGATTCACCTAGGAAGGTTTATTTGACATGGAGTAGTTTATTTCATAGAGTAAACATTAGCACTATTTGACAGTAAAAGGTTTTAGCTAATTTGAATTAACTGAAAGCAGCAGTACATCATTTTTATTGATAGTAAAATGTTCAAAGAAACAGAAATATTAGTACAATAGCTAGATTACACTATCAGTACACTAGCAGTAAAATGTTCATTTACTTTGAATAAACAAATATTCAAGCAGATTTGCTTGTCCTACTCCTGCAGATCACCAAGCATCTTTTTTAATCCAGCTAATTAACTGAAACTTGCACTAAACTACTGTTGTCCCGCACTACTGCAAGTGCCATACTACTGCAAGTGCCATACTACTGCAAGTGCTATACTACTGCAGAGAATTATGCCCACTTGAGTTGGAGTTAATGACCTCGATAGACTGTCACTGGCAGTAAGAGAGTAGCACTACTAGTACTAGCCTTGTACTACTTGTAATGGAAGAATATGACACAGTGCTAGTACACAGGTACAAATTATAATCAGTAGGAAAATATCATCATAATAATATCATCATTCAGTAGGAAAACAACCTTAGCTAGGTCAGTTCTGAACTACATATGGCAATCTCACTTTTAGGAAAGGAGGATCATCATACACATATATAGCTCACTTCATCTGGGGCAGGGGCTATGGCAGAGGATTTCACTCAAAACTGAAGCAGTATATACCTGACTGATGTGAAGCGTTGTCCCAGATGTATTCACAAGAGGCTAGAAGATGTGCTCAACCAACTGTCACAAAAACAAATAAATTATTATTTGCCTAAGTTGTACAGGATGTACAGGTACCAAAATCTCATCACACTAGCTAAAAGACGACAAACATGTCTTGTTAAGAACTTAAGATATGTCAAAAATTGACAGGAGCTTCATCATTTTTATTGCTAGGTTCATAGTAAGACTTAACATTGCTGCCTGTGCAATATTAACTAGATGTATGGTTTACTTGAGTTATACATGTTTCTACTTACAAGGTTATATCTGAAAATAGAACTAAATAGACATTTTAAATATATTTCACTCATAATATGACCTTTTCCTGCAACTGTAACTATGAAATCCAAATTTCCTTGGTTCAGTTTCAGTAAATGTCTGAAACAAACACTAGGCTTTGCCTACCGATGTGCAAAACAAAACCAAACTAAATTAGCATGACATTCAGCAGGAACGAAGAATGGATAAAGAACTGAAGAAACACAACATTCAGAGAAACACACAATAGCTTGCAGTGGCTTCCGTCGCGCGGTCCTTTCAAAAGTTCATAGCAGCGGAGCGCAATGCAGGCCGAAAAAAAGATCATCTACTGCATTCTCCCCACTAGAATGAACACAGGCCGACAGCTCCTCGATAACCTCATGGAAAACCATATTCAGTTTTGATACGCATAGTAAGAGCGACTCCACTAGCATTCCACTACTACAAGCTAGTTTGGAAATTCAGTCATAACCGTTGGGTTTTTAGTCAAACAAGTAGAGTAAAATGAACACGCAAGCGACCGGCAGCAGCGATTAGGGCTGGTGGTGGGGGCAGCGTGGAAGGCGTGGGGGGAGCGCGGCGGGTGGCGGCGAAGCGGACGGTAGGGAGGCGGGGAGCTTCGGACTTGGGGGCGGGGCTGACGACGGGGAGGAGGGCGGAGGGGAGGTGGGGGCGCAGCGGAAGGGAAGGAAGGGAGGGAATGGGGAGGAAGGGTGGAGAGGGAGGAAGGAGAGGGAGGAAGGAGGAAGGAGGAGAGGTACCTATGCGGGCGCGGTCGGTCGCAGGAGGGGTCGGGGTTGGGGTCGGGGTCGGCAGTGGCGCAGGGCAGGGGCCGACGCGGGGAGGCGGTGCAGGGCAGGCACCGACGCGGGGAGGCTGTCAGCGACGGCGAGGTCGCGGAGGCGCTGGCGATGGCGCGGGGGCGGCGACGCACGTAGGGGTGGCGGCGTCGTGGGTCGTTGGGGCAGCGCGCAGGTGGGGAAGTGGATCTGGCGAGAGGGAGAAGGGGTCGGGCGAGTTAGAGCTAGGGGGAAGATTACTAATGGCGCACCCCCGAGCGGTGCGCCATTAGTATGTTTTTTTGTTGATATTTTTTAATTTTTTTTTATAAAAATAGTAATAATTTTTTTATAAAAATAGTAATAATTTTTTTATGAATATGAAAAAATATCATCAAATGGGGTTGCTCGGTGGCGGTGGTGCGGGTCGGGGAGGGTGCGGGGGGTCAGCGTCGGCGGTGGAGCGGGGGAGGGTGTGGTGGGTCGTTGGTGGCGGTGGAGCGAGGGAGGGTGCGGGGAGTGCTCGGTGGCGGTGGAGCGCGGGCCGGGGAGGGCGCCATAAGTAGTTTTGCAAAAAAGTAAAAAAAATAAATATATATACTAATGGCGCGCCGGCTCATACTGCGCCATTACTAGTTTAAACTAGTAATGGCGCACTGTGAAACGGTGCACCATTAGTAGTTTTGCAAAAAAATAAATAAAAAAAGTACAGTAATGGCGCACTGTCTGCCCGGTGCGCCATTACTAGTTAGAACTAGTAATGGCGCACTTCGACCTGATGCGCCATTAGTATGTATGGAAAAATGGAAAAAAATAATACTAGTGGCGCACCGTGTGTCTGGTGCGCCATTAGTCTCTTCCACACTAATGGCGCATCGCCAACCGGTGCGCCATTAGTATATAGTAGTGGCGCACTACTTACCTGGTGCGCCATTAGTATCAATCCTATCTATAACCCTTTTCCTAGTAGTGCTTGGTCACGCCGGTTTTTATAAGAGGTTCATTAAGGACTTTTCTAAAATCTCTAGGCCTCTGAATAATTTATTGCAAAAAGATATTCCTGTTGTCTTTGATGATGATTGTGTAGAAGCATTTGAAACACTTAAGAAAGCGTTGATCACGGCACCTGTTGTTCAGCCACCTGATTGGAATTTACCTTTTGAAATTATGTGTGATGCTAGTGATTTTGCTGTAGGTGTTGTTCTAGGGCAAAGAGTCAATAAGAAATTGAATATTATCCAGTATGCTAGTAAGACTCTTGATACTGCCCACAGAAATTATGCTACTACTGAAAAAGAGTTCTTAGCAGTTGTGTTTGCATGTGATAAGTTTAGACCTTATATTGTTGATTCCAAAGTTACTATCCACACTGATCATGTTGCTATTAAATATCTTATGGAAAAGAAAGATGCTAAGACTAGACTCATTAGATGGGTTCTCTTGCTCCAAGAATTTGATTTGCATATTATTGATAGAAAGGGAGCTGAGAACCCCGTTGCAGATAACTTGTCTAGGTTAGAGAATGTTCTTGATGACCCACTGCCTATTAATGATAGCTTTCCTGATGAACAATTAGTGGTCGTTAATGCTTCTCGTACTGCTCCTTGGTATGCTGATTATGCTAATTACATTGTTGCTAAATTTATACCGCCTAGTTTCACATACCAGCAAAATAAAAAGTTATTTTATGATTTAAGACATTACTTCTAGGATGACCCACACCTTTATAAAGAAGGAGTAGATGGTGTTATTAGACGTTGTGTGCCTGAGCATGAACAGGAATAGATCCTACATAAGTGTCACTCTGAATCCTATGGAGGACCACCACGCTGGAGATAGAACTGCACACAAGGTACTACAATCTGGTTTTTATTGGCCTACTCTCTTCAAAGATGCTCATAAGTTTGTCTTATCTTGTGATGAATGCCAAAGAGTAAGTAACATTAGTAGACATCAGGAAATGCCTATGAATTACTCTCTTGTTATTGAACCATTTGATGTTTGGGGCTTTGATTACATGGGACCTTTTCCTGCCTCTAATGGTTATACACATATTTTAGTTGTTGTTGATTATGTTACTAAGTGGGTACAAGCTATTCCAACTAGTAGTGCTGATCATAACACTTCTATTAAAATGCTTAAAGAAGTTATTTTTTCGAGGTTTGGAGTCCCTAGATATCTTATGACTGATGGTGGTTCACATTTTATTCATGATGCTTTCCGTAAGATGCTTGCTAAGTATGATGTCAATCATAGAATCGCATCTCCTTATCATCCGCAGTCTAGTGGTCAAGTAGAGTTGAGCAATAGAGAGCTCAAATTAATTTTGCAAAACACTATGAATAGATCTAGAAAGAATTGGTCCAAAAAACTTGATGATACATTATGGGCCTATAGAACTGCATACAAAAATCCTATGGGTTTGTCTCCATATAAGATGGTTTATGGAAAAGCGTTTCATTTGCCTCTTGAACTTGAACATAAGGCATATTGGGATATTAAAGAGCTCAACTATGACTTCAAACTTGCCGGTGAGAAGAGGTTGTTTGATATTAGCTCCCTTGATGAATGGAGAACTCAAGCCTATGAGAATGCCAAGCTATTTAAAGAAAAAGTCAAACACTGGCATGATAAGAGGATACAGAAGCGTGAGTTTAACGTAGGAGACTATGTATTATTATTCAACTCTCGCTTAAGATTTTTTGCAGGAAAACTTCTCTCAAAATGGGAAGGTCCTTACGTTATCGAGGAGGTCTATCATTATGGTGCCATAAAAATCAACAACTTTGAAGGCACGAGTCCAAGGGTAGTAAACGGTCAAAGAATTAAACATTATATTTCAGGTAATCCTATCAATGTTGAAACTAATATTATTGAAACCGTAACCCTTGAGGAATACATAAGGGACACTTTCCAGAACGTTTCAGACTCCGAAAAGGTATAGGTATGTGGTACGGTAAGTAAACCGACTCCAAAACAACTCCAATGGCATTTTTTATCGGTTTTGGAATATTTAAGAATTTTAGGAAGAAATAAGTAGTCTGAAAAGGACACGAGGCTCCCACGAGAGTGGAGGGCGCCCCCCCCCCCACTGGGCGCACCCCCATATCTCGTGGGCACCTCATGTGCCTCCCGGACTCCGTTTTCTTGCACGTTACGTATTTTGGTCGGTAAAAATTCATTATATATACTCCCGGAGATTTTGACCATCATATCATGCAAAATCCTCTGTTTCGTTTCGAGCTGTTTCTGTTTCAGATTTAGAGCATCATGACATCTCCAAGCGCTCCCAAGGACAAGTTTTTTGAGAGGGTTATCAACCCCTATCGCTCCCAAGGACAAGTTTTTTGAGAGGGTTATCAACCGCTATCTCGCGGAGGTGCTGCAACACCCTCAAACCATTGAGATGCATGAGGGGGTGCTGCACATCCGCGATGTGGAGGGACAAAGGCATACCGGGAGCGTGGAGACAAAGCTCGAAGCCGTGGAGTAGCAAGTTTTCAAGTGTCAAGGGATGGTGGAGCGTGGACTCAACGCAAACCAAATGATGATCACGGAGTTCACCAACAACCACAAGCTGGATGTCAAAGTCATTGGGGAGACCATCTTTAAGCTTCAAGAGAAAATCGAGCACCTCCAATCCCAGATCTACGACCTGCAAAACCAGAACTGTGAGTATGAATATAGATTCAAGAAGAAGAGTTTGGCTGCAGATTTGAGGATCCCGGAGACTCAATCATCCTTCTATGATGGAGAGCCTGTGCCTTGGAAGACAGACGACAAGCCTACATCATCAACAACTCCTACTTCACCACCTCCGAGGACATAATCACATGGGTATGGGCACTCCCCTTGGCAACTGCCAAGCTTGGGGGAGGTGCCCCGGTATCGTATCACCATCACACTCCTATCTTTACCGCTTTATTTAGTTCGATCCTTTTAGTAGTTTCTTGATCTAGTAGATTGAAGTTTTGATATCAAGTAGTTTGAGTTCTACATTGTGATCTCTTTTTGTATTCGAGTCCGCGAGCTATCTATAATAAAGATTAGTGTTGAGTCAAGGACTTTGCTTTGTTGCTATGAACTTGAGAAAGTAGAAAGAATTAAAGAGTTCTTATTGATCTTATGGATAGTGATAACTTCACATATAGAAAGTATGAGGCATAAAAATTGTTGAGAGTTGATAAATGTAGTTTTGGTCATCGTTGCAATTAATACAAAGTGATAAGGAAATAGAGGTTCATATATAAATATACTATCTTGGACATATTTTATGATTGTGGGCACTCATTAAGTATGGCATGCTAAAAGAGTTGACGTTGGACAAGGAAGACAACGTAATGCTTTATGTTTTCTCACATCTCAGTTAAAGTATATTGTCATTGACCTTCCAAACATGTTGAGCTTGCCTTTCCCCCTCATGCTAGCCATATTCCTAGCACCAAGTAGAGATGCTACTTGTTCTTCCATATTCCTTTAAACCCAGTTTTGCCATGAGAGTCCACCATATCTACCTATGGATTGAGTAAGATCCTTCAAGTAAGTTGTCATCGGTGCAAGCAATAAAAATTTCTCCTTAAATATGCATGACTTATTAGTGCGGAGAAAATAAGCTTTATATGATCTTGTTATGGAAGCAATAAAAGCGATAGACTACATAATAAAGGTCCATACACAAGTGGCAATATAAAGTGACGTTCTTTCGTACTAAGATTTTGTGTATCCAACCCTAAAAGCACATGACAACCTCTGCTTCCCTCTGCGAAGGGCCTATCTTTACTTTATGTTCTTACTTTATGTTTTTATTTTTGAACTTGAGTCAAGGTGATCCTCACCTTTCCCTTTTTCATTTTATCCTTTGGCAAGCTCCTTGTGTTTGAAGGATCATGATACATATATCCAATTGGATGTTCGTTAGCATGGGCTATTATTGTTGACATCACCTAAAGGTGAATACGTTGGGAGGCAACACAATAAGCCCCTTTCTTTCTTAGTGTCCGGCTGAAACTCCATAACCACAAGTATTGCGTGAGTGTTAGCAATTGTAGAAGTATATGATAGTTGAGTATGTGGACTCGCTGAAAAGCTCCAATGTTGACTCTTTTTGATGTTATGATAAATTGTGATTGCTTCAATGACTGAGATTTTAGTTTGTTAGTTCTCAATGAAGTTTTTGAACCATACTTGATATTGTGAATTGATTGTCACTTGAGCATAAGAAATTGTATAATGAAATATATATATGTGTTGTTATAAGAATGATCATGATGCCCTCATGTCCGTATTTTATTTTTATCGACACCTCTATCTCTAAACATGTGGACATATTTTTCGATTTCGGCTTCTGCTTGAGGACAAGCGAGGTCTAAGCTTGGGGGAGTTGATACGTCCATTTTGCATCATGCTTTTATATCAATATTTATTGCATTATGGCTGTTATTACACATTATACCTCATTACTTATGGCTATTCTCTCTTATTTTACAAGGTTTATCATGAAGAGGGGGAATGCTGGCAGCTGGAATTCTGGCTGGAAAAGGAGCAAACGTTGGAAACCTATTCTGCACAACCCCAAAAGTCCTGAAACTCCACAAACAACTTTTTGGAATTATTAAGAATTCCTGAGAAAAAGAAATACACCAGGGGGCCTACACCCTGTCCAGGAGACAAGGGGCGCCGCCCCCCCTCCTATAGGGCGCGCTCCCTATCTCCTGGGCCCCCTGGTGGGCCTCCGGTGTCCATCTTCTGCTATATCATCGCTTTTACCCTGGAAAAAATCGTGGACAAGCTTACGGGATGAAACTCCGTCGCCACGAGCCGTGAGTAGTTACGTTTGTTCCTGGGGACATGGGTGAAGTCTTGCTATTAGTAGTCATGTGAATTTGGTATTCATTCGATATTTTGATGAGATGTATGTTGTCTTTTCCTCTAGTGGTGTTATGTGAATGTCAACTACATGACACTTCACCATTATTTGGGCCTAGAGGAAGGCATGGGGAAGTAATAAGTAGATGATGGGTTGCTAGAGTGACAGAAGCTTAAACCCTAGTTTATGCGTTGCTTCGTTAGGGGCTGATATGGATCCATATGTTTAATGTTGTGGTTAGGTTTACCTTAATACTTCTCTTGTAGTTGCGGATGCTTGCAATAGGGGTTAATCATAAGTGGGATGCTTGTCCAAGTAAGGGCAGTACCCAAGTACCGGTCCACCCACATATGAAATTATCAAAGTACCGAACGAGAATCATATGAACGTGATGAAAACTAGCTTGACGATAATTCCCATGTGTCCTCGGGAGCTCCTTTATCATTATTAGAAATTTTCCAGGCTTATCCTTTGCTACATAAAGGATTGGACCACCTTGCTGCACTTTACTTATTTTATTTACTTATTACTCATTACTATTTATCTTATCACAAAACTATCTATCACCTACAATTTCAGTGCTTGCAGAGAAAACCTTACTGAAAATCGATTATCATTTCCTTCTGCTCCTCATTGGGTTCGACACTCTTACTTAGCGAAAGGACTACGGTTGCTCCCCTATACTTGTGGGTCATCACACATCTGCTGGATGCATCCCCGTTTGTGACAATATTAGGATCTGAAACCTGGCGATGCCATGTGAATAAAATTTTCTGTGCTGAACCAACATAAAAAGCACAATAGCTTCAAACAAATTTCGCTTGCTCAAAAATCTATACGTGGTGCCCTCAAACTATATTGTTTGGGCCCTCATAATTAACTTGAATTTATAGCTACAACTCAAAATTGTAGAGGCTCACTTGGGCTTCATCATGAAACCAAGTCACAGCTATGGCTTCCAGCAAAATAACAGGCTTGGGTCGACGACAGGCTGAAATGGCCTGTGACGGCAGACAAATCCCAAAAGATCTATGTGGATATGTATGCTTTAGCATTTCTACTAAGTTTTAGTGCACTGCTATGCATGTTCTATGTGGCTCATGGAAACTAATAGGGGAAGTAAATTCTTGTAATGTCGTGTACATCAAATTAGCATCCTTATTAACTAAGTCGTAAATGCCCTATGGATACCTATGTTGTAGCTTTCTAAGTTGAGATACACTAGTTCTGTGTAGGTCATGAAGCTAACAAGAGATGTAAGCTCTTGTGATGTCTTGCATAACCAATTAGCATCCTTAATCCTTATTAACAAATGGTACATGTCCAATGGATAAGCATGTTTTAGCCTCCTAAGTTTGAGATACACTCAAGTACACATGTCGTGTGTGGTTCGTGTAACTGACTGACATGGGATTTAAATTCCTGTATGGTACCATCACAGGAGAGCAAGCTCTGTCCACCCCAACCCCTATAGCTGGCGACATGAACACTGGAGGCAGCGTTTCAATGGCATCGACATCCATAGCAGGCGTGTCAACCGACAAGAACATGAGCTACACCATCCTGTCAGGCACCCTCACCGGCCAGAGTGCCCTCGGCTGGTACCTCATGTCGAAGCCCAACAAGACTAAGGGTGTCATTGAATGATCGCCCTTCCCCGTCGTGTGCTTCTTCTCTCGTCCGGGTAGGCTAGGAGATTTCCATCTTGCTGCTCTTGATGACCTCCTCAAGGTACCTACCCTCTACTCTCCTCTCCTCACTGAGAGAGATACCACGTTTCAAGTTGTCGTTCTTCCCTGTGTATTGCACTATGCCAGCGAATACATACAGAGGCAAGAGACGATAAGTATGCATTATGCTAAGAGACTTATAGATTCAAGCCCTGACTTATTACACACCCACCCAGTTCTTATCTTCTCATTTTATTCAAGTTCTACATATGCCTTCGCTTAAATTGGAGATAAAAAACACTTTAATTATGCTACTGTCCACATTTGGTTAAACTGGGCCGACTAGCTACTTCCTCTGTCTGATTTATTAGGCCCTTTCTTATTTTGGGTGAAAGTTTGACTATATATTTTAACAATAGAATATAAACTATACTCCTATTCATGATGCATGTGTGGTTGATGATCACATGCCAGTAACTCACTGGTATAAGCTGGGCCTTCTAAATAGCTCACTTCATTTGCTGTCTTTCAACTACTCATTCTGGAACTTCACACATGAAAACATCTTCTTCACTTGTATTGGATTGCTAGTCACATATCCCGTAGCAATGATGCTATGATGTTCTTGAAAGGGAACTAACATAACATGCATTTTAAGGTCTTGTACTACTTCGAGGGTTGGAGTATTTGATATTTGATCTAGAGCAGTTTTGTTCAAGGCATGTGTAGTGCAACTTGTATTTGACGGTTAGATGATGAGGTATTTGCCTTCTCCAAAGAGCAAGTTCATCCTGGAGAGGTCAGAACCTCATGCCTCTCTCTGCTAGCTAGCTACTCTTTAGAGTTTTGATTTCACACCATTTTCAGTCACTTGTGCTCACAAACTGGACATGGTATGATGCTCCCCTGTTAATTGTACCCGCAAACTAAAGTAGCTACTGGTTGGTAACAATAATGATGCATCAAAAGTCATAAATAATCATTTTGCTGCAGCTGATAATCTATAGTGGCCGGTGTTGTTGCGGTTGTTGATATTTTGGTGGTGTGGCTATCAACCAATGTGATGCATATCTAGGCTTTTAGCTCGGTGTGGTTTTTCCTCTTATAAAATGCATTGTTCTTTTTGCTGCTGTAAAATTTTATGTTGCTTTGGCATGATATATTGTCTGTCCTTTATGGGTTGCAGCCACTAGTTAATCTCGTTTCCTCTCTTGCTCTCACTGTCTCTCTTTGCCCAGCTCGCCATGAAGCTTGATATTGTGAAGGACGAGATGACTTATGGATGGGTTGCAATTGGGTTGCCGTTGAGTGGATGGGCTGTCATTTTGCTGGGTGCGCTCTTAGTTCATTTTGTATTATTCAGCAGAAGGAAGGAAGGCCTGTCTTGGTACATCGACGCATGCTCCATGACCATTCGCTCAAACAGAAGAAAAATGACAAGACAAGGAAGGAAGGGCAGTAGTGAGTAGTGGAGCTGGTGTTAGATCCATCCATGAGCTTTATTTAGTTTGTGGTGTTATTGTTGGGGAAATGGTTTGGTAGGATGATGATATGCGGGTGTATTGACCGACTTGCACTCGTGCATGATTGAATCTTGGAATGAACAATCTGACAACATTCTTTTGATTTGGATTCTTATGATACGCGTTATGCTGCCAAAATTTCTAGTGAAAATCTGCACGACTTCTCCAAATTTTGGCCTTGTTTGTAATAAAACTAAGATTTTAGGGTGCTGGCTGCAAAATGTTAGGGTCTTGGCTGCAAGAATGTGCTGTCAAAATGCTGGCTTCTTGTATAATGACATGGATCAGCATTCCATCTAGCTAGTTATCCAGATCTGCACTACATCTAGCCTCGTACAATGTTGGCTTCTTGTACAATAACTGCAATATGTTGGCTGCAATAGTGCTTGTCAAATTTAAGATGCCCTCTAATTTGTTTGGCATAGCTAATACAGTCGAGTCTCCATCGGGAGTCCTTTCAATATGTTCAACTATGGGAGAGGAAGTCTAGCCCAGATCATTGGGTGCGTGGAAACACCATTGATCTATCCCAGCTCGGTTTATTGGTGTTGGAAATATGCCCTAGAGGCAATAATAAAATGATTATTATTATATATCCTTGTTCATGATAATTGTCTTTTATTCATGCTATAATTGTGTTATCCGGAAATCGTAATACATGTGTGAATACATAGACCACAACATGTCCCTAGTAAGTCTCTAGCTGACTAGCTCGTTGATCAACAGATAGTCATGGTTTCCTGACTACGGACATTGGATGTCGTTGATAACAGGATCACATCATTAGGAGAATGATGTGATGGACAAGACCCAATCCTAAGCATAGCACAAGATCGTGTAGTTCGTTTGCTAGAGCTTTTCCAATGTCAAGTATATTTTCCTTAGACCATGAGATCGTGTAACTCCCGGATACCGTAGGAGTGCTTTGGGTGTACCAAACGTCACAACATAACTGGGTGACTATAAAGGTATACTACGAGTATCCCCGAAAGTATCTGTTGGGTTGACACGGATCGAGACTGGGATTTGTCACTCCGTATGACGGAGAGGTATCTCTGGGCCCACTCGGTAATGCATCATCATAATGAGCTCAAAGTGACCAAGTGTTTGGTCACGGGATCATGCATTACGGTACGAGTAAAGTGAGTTGCCGGTAACGAGATTGAACGAGATATTGGGATACCGACGATCGAATCTCGGGCAAGTAACATACCGATTGACAAAGGGAATTGTATACGGGGTTACTTGAATCCTCGACATCGTGGTTCATCCGATGAGATCATTGAGGAGCATAAGGGAGCCAACATGGGTATCCAGATCCCGCTGTTGTTTATTGACCGGAGAGTCGTCTCGGTCATGTCTGCGTGTCTCCCAAACCCGTAGGGTCTACACACTTAAGGTTCGGTGACGCTAGGGTTGTAGAGATATTAGTATGCAGTAACCTGAAAGTTGTTTGGAGTCCCGGATGAGATCCCAGACGTCACGAGTAGTTTCAGAATGGTTCGGAGGTGAAGAATTATATAAAGGAAGTCAGGTTTCGGCCATCGGGAAAGTTTCGGGGGTCACCTGTATTGTACCAGGACCACCGGAAGGGTCCCGGGGGTCCACCGGGTGGGGCCACCTATCCCGGAGGGTCCCATGGGCTGAAGTGGGAGGGGAACCAACCCATGGTGGGCTGGTGCGCCCCCTCGGGCCCTTCCTGCGCCTAGGGTTGGAAACCCTAGGGGTGGGGGCGCCTCCACCTGGCTTGGGGGTTAGTTTCGCCCCTGGCCGCCGCCCCCCCCTTGGAGATTGCATCTCCTAGGGCCGGCGCGCCCCCCCTAGGGGCCCTATATAAAGAGGGGGAGGGAGGGCAGTCGCACCCATGCTCTTGGCGCCTCCCTCTCCCTCTGCTACACTTCTTCCTCTCCTAGAGCTTGGCGAAGCCCTGCCGAGATCGCTGCTGCATCCACCACCACGCCATCGTGCTGCTGGATCTCCATCAGCCTCTCCTTCCCCCTTGCTGGATCAAGAAGGAGGAGACGTCTTCCCAACCGTATGTGTGTTGAACGCGGAGGTGCTGTCCGTTCAGCACTAGGATCATCGGTGATTTGGATCATAACGAGTACGACTCCCTCAACCCCGTTCTCTTCAACGCTTCCGCTCACGATCTACAAGGGTATGTAGATGCACTCCTCTCTCTTGTTGCTAGATGAACTCATAGATTGATCTTGGTGAAGCATAGAAAATTTTATTTTCTGCAACGTTCCCCATCAGTGGCATCATGAGCTAGGTCTATGCGTAGTTCTCTTTGCACGAGTAGAACACAATTTGTTGTGGGCGTAGATGTTGTGAACTTTCTTGCCACTACTAGTCTTATTTTACTTTGACGGCATCATGGGATGAAGCGGCTCGGACCAACCTTACACGTACGCTTACGTGTGACAGGTTCCACCGACTGACATGCACTAGTTGCATAAGGTGGCTAGCGGGTGTCTGTCTCTCCCACTTTAGTTGGAGCGGATTCGATGAAAAGGGTCCTTATGAAGGGTAAATAGAAGTTGGCATATCACGTTGTGGCTTTTACGACGGTAAGAAAACGTTCTTTCTAGAACCCTATTGCGGCCACGCAAAACATACAACAACAATTAGAGGACGTCTAACATGTTTTTGCAGCAAATGCTTTGTGATGTGATATGGCCAAAAGTTGTGATGAATGATATATATGTGATGTATGAGATCATGTTCTTGTAATAGGAATCACGACTTGCATGTCGATGAGTATGACAACCGGCAGGAGCCATAGGAGTTGTCTTAATTATTGTATGACCTGCGTGTCAATGATTAAACGCCATGTAATTACTTTAATTTATTGCTAAACCGTTAGCCATAGTAGTAGAAGTAATAGTTGGCGAGAAACTTCATGGAGACACGATGATGGAGATCATGATGATGGAGATCATGGTGGCATGTCGGTGACGAAGATGATCATGGAGCCCCGAAGATGGAGATCAAAGGAGCTATATGATATTGGCCATATCATGTCACTATTTGATTGCATGTGATGTTTATCATGTTTTTGCATCTTGTTTACTTAGAACGACGGTTGTAAATAAGATGATCCCTCATAATAATTTCAAGAAAGTGTTCCCCCTAACTGTGCGCCGTTGCGAAAGTTCGTTGTTTCGAAGCACCACGTTATGATTGGGTGTGATAGATTCTAACGTTCACATACAACAGGTGTAAGACAGATTTACACATGCAAAACACTTAGGTTAACTTCACGAGCCTAGCATGTACAGACATGGCCTCGGAACACAGAGACCGAAAGGTCGAACATGAGTCGTATGGAAGATACGATCAACATGGAGATGTTCACCGATGATGACTAGTCCGTCTCACGTGATGATCGGACACGGCCTAGTCAACTCGGATCATGTAACACTTAGATGACTAGAGGGGTGTCTAATCTGAGTGGGAGTTCATTAAATAATTTGATTAGATGAACTTAATTATCATGAACTTAGTGTAAAAACCTTTGCAAAAATGTCTTGTAGATCAAATGGCCAACGCTCATGTCAACCTCAACTTCAACACATTCCTAGAGAAAACCAAGCTGAAAGATGATGGCAGCAACTATACGGACTCGGTCCGGAACCTGAGGATCATCCTCATAGCTGCCAAGAAAGCATATGTCCTAGAAGGACCGCTAGGTGAAGCACCCATCCCAGAGAACCAAGACGTTATGAACGCTTGGCAGTCACGTGCTGATGATTACTCCCTCATTCAGTGCGGCATGCTTTACAGCTTAGAACCGGGGCTCCAAAAGCGTTTTGAGCAACACGGAGCATATGAGATGTTCGAGGAGCTGAAAATGGTTTTCCAAGCTCATGCCCGGGTCGAGAGATATGAGGTCTCCGACAAGTTCTATAGTTGTAAGATGGAGGAAAATAGTTCTGTCAGTGAGCACATACTCAAAATGTCTGGGTTGCACAACCGCTTGTCCCAGCTGGACATTAACCTCCTGGATGAGGCGGTCATTGACAGAATCCTTCAGTTGCTCCCACCTAGCTACAAGAGCTTTGTGATGAACTACAATATGCAGGGGATGGTGAAAACTATTCCTAAAGTATTTTCAATGCTGAAATCAGCGGAGGTGGAAATCAAAAAGGAACATCAAGTGTTGATGGTCAATAAAACCACTAAGTTCAAGAAAGGCAAGGGTAAGAAGAACTTCAAGAAGGACGGCAAGGAAGTTGCCGCGCCCGGTAAGCCAGTTGCCGGGAAGAAGTCAAAGAATGGACCCAAGCCTGAGACTGAGTGCTTTTATTGCAAAGGGAAGGGTCACTGGAAGCGGAACTGCCCCAAATACTTAGCAGACAAGAAGACAGGCAACACTAAAGGTATATGTGATATACATGTAATTGATGTGTACCTTACCAGTACTCGTAGTAGCTCCTGGGTATTTGATACCGGTGCGGTTGCTCATATTTGTAACTCAAAGCAGGAGCTGCGGAATAAGCGGAGACTGGCGAAGCACGAGGTGACGATGCGCGTCGGGAATGGTTCCAAGGTCGATGTGATCGCCGTCGGCACGCTACCTCTACATTTACCTACGGGATTAGTTTTAAACCTCAATAATTGTTATTTAGTGCCAGCTTTGAGCATGAACATTGTATTTGGATCTCGTTTAATGCGAGATGGCTACTCATTTAAATTCGAGAATAATGGTTGTTCTATTTATATGAGAGATATGTTTTATGGTCATGCCCCGCTGGTCAATGGTTTATTCTTAATGAATCTCGAACATAATGTTACACATATTCATAGTGTGAATACCAAAAGATGTAAGGTTGATAACGATAGTCCCACATACTTGTGGCACTGCCGCCTTGGTCACATTGGTGTCAAGCGCATGAAGAAGCTCCATGCTGATGGACTTTTAGAGTCTCTCGATTATGAATCATTTGACACATGTGAACCATGCCTCATGGGCAAAATGGCCAAGACTCCAATCTCCGGAACAATGGAGCGAGCAACCAACTTATTGGAAATCATACATACTGATGTGTGCGGTCCAATGAGCGTTGAGGCTCACGGAGGATATCGTTATGTTCTCACTCTCACTGATGACTTAAGTAGATATGGGTATGTCTACTTGATGAAACACAAGTCTGAGACCTTTGAAAAGTTCAAGGAATTTCAGAATGAGGTAGAGAATCAACGTGACTGAAAAATAAAGTTCTTACGATCAGATCGTGGAGGAGAATATTTAAGTCACGAATTTGGTACGCACTTAAGGAAATTGGAATCGTTTCACAACTCACGCCGCCTGGAACACCTCAGCGTAATGATGTGTCCGAACATCGTAATCGCACTCTATTGGATATGGTGCGATCTATGATGTCTCTTATCGATTTACCGCTATCATTTTGGGGATACGCTCTAGAGACAGCTATATTCACTTCAAATAGGGCACCGTCTAAATACGTTGAGACGACACCGTATGAATTATGGTTTGGGAAGAAACCTAAGCTGTCGTTTCTAAAAGTTTGGGGATGCGATGCTTATGTCAAGAAACTTCAACCTGAAAAGCTCGAACCCAAGTCGGAAAAATGCGTCTTCATAGGATACCCTAAGGAAACCATTGGGTATACCTTCTACCTTAGATTCGAAAGCAAGATCTTTGTTCCCAAGAACGGGTCCTTTTTGGAGAAAGAGTTTCTCTCGAAAGGAGTAAGTGGGAGGAAAGTAGAACTCGATGAAGTACTACCTCTTGAACAGGAAAGTAGTGCAGCTCAGGAAAATGTTCCTGTGGTGCCTACACCGACTGGAGAGGAAATTAATGACGATGATCAAGGTACTTCGGATCAAGTTGCTACTGAACTTCGTAGGTCCACAAGGACACGTTCCACACTAGAGTGGTATGGCAACCGTGTCCTAGAAATCATGTTGTTAGACAACGGTGAACCTTCGAACTATGAAGAAGCGATGGCGGGCCCAGATTCCAACAAATGGCTTGAAGCCATGCAATCCGAGATAGGATCCATGTATGAAAACAAAGTATGGACTTTGACAGACTTGCCCGATGATTGGCGAGCGATAGAAAATAAATGGATCTTTAAGAAGAAGACGTACGCGGATGGTAATGTTACCATCTATAAAGCTCGACTTGTCGCTAAGGGTTATCGGAAAATTCAAGGGGTTGACTACAATGAGACTTTCTCTCCCATAGCGAAGCTGAAGTCCGTCCGAATCATGTTAGCAATTGCCGCATACTATGATTATGAGATATGGCAAAGGGACGTCAAAACGGCATTCCTCAAAGGCTATCTTAAGGAAGAACTGTATATGATGCAGCCGGAAGGTTTTGTCGATCCCGAGAATGCTAACAAGGTATGCAAGCTCCAATGATCCATTTATGGGCTGGTGCAAGCATCTCGGAGTTGGAACATTCGCTTTGATGAGATGATCAAAGCGTTTGGGTTTATGCAGACTTATGGAGAAGCCTGCGTTTACAAGAAAGTGAGTGGGAGCTGATGAAGCTATGTACCTAGGGTAGGGTCATGGACCTGTCCAAACTACCCTACCCAAGGACATCTCTAGAAGAAACCACCTGTCAATCGACTCAGAGGTGTTCCACTCGACGGACTCGAAGACACTCGACCATGAAGCCAACCGCTCCACCATGAGGCCATCCACTCGACAGTCAGGAGACCTAAAGTCACTCCACACGCCAACGGTCGGTCATTAAGTAGCTTTTATGGTCATCATAGCACTTATGTATAGTGTTACCAGTAATGCCCAACCTTAATGTATCTTAAACCCTGCATAACTCAGGGCTGGAGGGGTCTGACGGACTCTATATAAGCCACCCCCTCCTCAGTGTAAAGGGTTCGCACCACTGTAACTCATACGCATATAATCCAGTCGACCACCTCCGGGCTCCGAGACGTAGGGCTGTTACTTCCTCCGAGAAGGGCTTGAACTCGTAAATCTCTTGCGTATACAACTACTCCATAGCTAGGATCTTGCCTCTCCATTAGTACCTCCTACACTACTGTCAGACTTACAACCACGACAGTTGGCGCCCACCGTGGGGCAGGTGTCTTAGCGACTTACTGGAGAAGTTGTAATTTTTTCCGATCTCCTTCGTCATGGTTTCAGGCGGTGTTTTGGTTGAGGGCCGCGAGATCCATCTCGGCGCGCTCGCGTTCATCGCCGATGACTCTGCTTGGCTTCAGGAGGCTCCGCTCGACATCGACGCGCTCCCAGTCCGCGGAGCGACGCACTTTCGTGAGTGCGTCCGCGGCGTCCTCCTATGGCAGCCATCGACCCAGTATCGGTCGGTCTTTGTGTCGTCCTCCCCTCATGTTTCCCACCGGCGCAAGCGCTCCGGTCGGTCGAGGCTTCAGCGATGGGTGAGACACGCGGTGGCTCGCCAGTTGGCCACCCCTCAAGTCGCGGCAATCGAGCTCGACGAATCTCTCTACGGCCTGTTCGACCTGTCGACTGGCTCCACAGAGACTGCATCCGAGTACGACAGCAGTGATCCAGCGGCGGAGGTTCTGATGGTCGATGGACCACGCGGTCCTCCCGGTTTTCCCGGCGCCGACGGAGACGACGGTGGAGGCGATCCATCGCATGCCCATAAGGAGTATCTCCCCGAGCCCCTCACTTTGCTGCAAAGGGAAGAACTTCGCCGCCGGAACATGGATGCGCTTCATACTCCTATCGTTGGAGAAACTCCCGAGGCTCGTGCCTTAGAAGATGCGCGCTTGGCCAACTTGGCTGAGCGTGCTCGACTAGAGAACCTTCAGCGGGCACTCAACGAGCGTGCACGGCAACGGGTTCCAGATTCCAGTCGGCGTCATCTCTTTCCACAACCAACTCAGGTATATCGAACTCCAATTCAGAATTTAGCAGTTGTGGCCCGTATAGCAGAGTCAATTCAGCCTTCCCAGTCGGAAGCTGGCAGAGGCTTGTTGCAGATCAGAGAATTACTCCAGGCGGCAGGAGATCAAAATTCAGCAGTATCGCAGTCACGGAATAGGATTCACAGCAGATCCGTAGCTGCAAATAGAGTCCAGTCGGCTCATAGCCCCAGATCACCCCCGAGGCGTGAGGGGCGTGGAGACTGGCATGATCAGTACAAGAACCGTGAGCAGTATGATCACCAAATCGATCGCGATGATCGACGTCGAGTGCCCACCCCTCCCCGAAGGAGTGGATCATACGAGCCTCGAAGCTCACCGAGAGGGTCACGACAGAGATGTACCCACCAGCAGCAGAGTGCATGTCTCAGGACCAGAGTGTTTCAGCGGAGCCATCAGGGCCGTGGTGCTTCCTCCCAACTTCAGGTTGGCGACTGGAGTCAGTAAGTTCACTGGTGAGTCCAAGCCTGATACTTGGCTTGAAGACTACCGAGTGGCTATTCAGATCGGCGGCGGCAATGATGAGGTGTCCATGAAACATCTGCCTCTTATGTTGGAGGGCTCGGCCAGAGCATGGTTGAATCAGTTAGCACCCAGCAACATTTACACTTGGGAAGATCTTTCCCGAGTGTTTGTCAGAACGTTTGAAGGAAGTTGCAAGCGACCAGCAGTACTGACAGAGCTGCAATCTTGTGTGCAGAAGTTGAATGAGACTTTGAGAGGTTACATCCAGAGATGGATCACGTTGCATCACACGGTAGAGAATGTATCTGATCACCAGGTAGTGTGCCTTCAAGGAAGGCGTTAAGTACAGAGAGCTAAACCTGAAATTCGGTCAAACCGGAGACATGTCTCTGAGTCGAATGATGGAGATAGCCACCAAGTGTGCCAATGGTGAAGAAGAGGATCGGCTCCAGAGTGGGAAGCACAAGTCAGACGCCCACGAAACCAGAGGAGGGAACTCTAGTCGGAAGCAGAAGCGGAAAGTCGAGCCAGCTGCTCCTGGAGAAGCCTTGGCCATGACTCAAGGAAAGTTTAAAGGGAAGCCTAAAGGGTCTTGGAACCCTAAGAAGGTGAAAGATAAAGAAGGAAATGACGTGATGGATTTGCCGTGCCACATCCACATGAAGAAAGATGAGGAGGGTAAATTCATTTACCCAAAACATACCACTCGACAGTGCCGGCTCTTGATCCAGCAATTCCAGGGGAAACAACCCAAAGATAAGGAAAATGAGTCGGACAAAGTTGAGGACAAGGAGGATATTGATGATGGATATCCCCAGGTCAATTCCACTCTGGTGATTTTTGCTGACATTGAAAGCAGAAGTCGATTGAAAGTTATCAACCGAGAAGTGAATATGGTTGCTCCAGAGACACCCAATTATCTAAAATGGTCTCAGACTGCCATCACATTCGACCAGTCTGATCACCCAACACACATAGCCACCCCTGGGAGGCAAGCTCTGGTGGTCGACCCAGTCGTCGAAGGCACTCGACTGACTAAAGTTTTCATGGATGGTGGCAGTAGCCTGAATATACTGTATGCGGAGACATTGAAAGGGATGGGCATTCTGATGTCCGGACTCAGTACCAGCAACATGAGTTTTTATGGAGTCATTCCTGGAAAGAAGGCTGCGTCACTCGGTCAGATTGCTCTTGATGTAGTTTTCGGTGATTCCAAAACTTTCCGCAAAGAAAAGTTGACATTTGAAGTTGTGGATTTCCAGAGTGTCTATCACGCTATTTTGGGCAGGCCAGCTTATGCATGTTTTATGGCTCGACCATGTTACGTGTACCTCAAATTGAAGATGCCTGGCCCCAAAGGTGTGATCACTGTTACTGGCAATCGGAAGAAGGCGGAAGAGTGCTTTCAGAAAGGCTCAAAGATCGCCGATGCTCAGATGGCAGCAGAAGAGTGGCAGGAGCACCAGAAAAATGCAGACCCGAGTGATTTGTTGCGAGCCAAGAAGCCCGCTACGGAATCAGCGTTTCAGTCCTCTAGTGAGACGAAACCGATTCACATTCACCCGACCGACCCCAATGCTGCTCCGACTAATATCTCTACAACGCTCGACTCCAAATAGGAAGAAGCGCTCATTCAGTTCCTCCGTGAGAACTGGGACATCTTCGCATGAAAACCTTCTGACATGTCGGGTGTTCCCAGGGGGCTGGCTAAGCACCGTCTACAAGTAGACTCAAAGGTGAAACCTGTTAAGGAACATCTGCGATGGTCCGCCGTCCAGAAAAGAAAGGCCATTGGCGAGGAGGTGGCTCGGCTCTTATCAGCAGAGTTTATCCGAGATATTTACCACTCCGAGTGGCTCGCCAATGTTGTCATGGTCCCCAAGAAGGACAAGTCACTTCGCATGTGCATTAAATTTAAACATATCAATCGGGCATGCCCGAAAGATCATTTTCCTCTCCCTCGCATCGACCAAATAGTCGACTCGACTGCGGGATGTGAGCGCCTGTCTTTCTTAGACGCTTATTCCGGTCACCATCAGATCCGTCTATATGGACCCGATGAGATCAAAACAGCTTTCATCACCCCATTCGGGTGCTTCTGTTATGTCACCATGCCATTCGGCCTCAAGAATGCCGGAGCCATGTTCATGAGGATGATTCAGAAGTGTTTGCTCACTCAAATCAGTCGGAATGTGGAAGCATACATGGATGATATTGTGGTTAAGTCACAGAAAGGTTCCGACTTGCTGACTGATCTTGCAGAGACATTTGCCAACCTCAGGAGATATGATATCAAGCTTAATCCATCAAAGTGCACATTCAGAGTTCCTGGCGGAAAGTTACTCGGTTTTCTTATTCCCGAACGAGGAATCGACGCCAATCCAGAAAAAGTTGGTATTATACTCCGAATGAAACGTCATGTGCGTGTGCACGATGTCCAGAAGCTTACTGGTTGCTTGGCCATGTTAAGTCCATTCATCTCTCGTCTTGGTGAAAAGGCATTGCCTCTTTACCGACTGATGAAGAAGTCAGACAAGTTTGAGTGGACTCCTGAAGCTGACGCAGCGTTTGCAGAGCTAAAAACCCTGCTTTCCACCCAGCCGGTGCTTGCTGCCCCGATCAGCAAAGAGCCTTTGTTGCTGTACATTGCAGCCACAGGACAAGTCGTCAGTACAGTACTTACGGTCAAGCGGGAAGAAGAAGGAAAAGCCTTTAAAGTTCAGCGCCCAGTATATTATATTTCTGAAGTTTTGACCCCATCAAAGCAAAGATACCCTCACTATCAGAAGCTTGTATATGGGATTTATATGACCACGAAGATGGTTGCTCAATATTTCTCTGACCATTCCATTACAGTCGTCAGCGATGCTCCATTGTCAGAGATTCTGCACAACAGAGATGCAACTGGTCGAGTGGCAAAATGGGCGATTGAACTCCTTCCCCTAGATATCAGATTTGAGGCAAAGAAAGCCATCAAGTCCCAAGCAATAGCAGCTTTCATCACTAAGTGGACCGAACAGCAACTGCCGACTCAAGTTCACTCGGAGCACTGGACCATGTTCTTCGATGGTTCTAAGATGCTGAATGGATCCGGTGTTGGGGTAGTGTTGGTTTCCCCCCGAGGAGATAAGCTCAGATATGTGCTCCAGATTCACTTTGATTCCTCCAATAACGAAGCAGAATACGAAGCACTTCTGTATGGGTTGCGCATGGCCATTTCACTCGGTGTCCGTCGCCTCATGGTCTATGGCGACTCTGATTTGGTGGTTAACCAAGTGATGAAGGAGTGGGACGTCAGAAGCCCAGCCTCGACTGGCTATTGCAATGCAGTAAGAAAGCTAGAGAAGAAATTCGAGGGGTTAGAGCTTCATCATATACCCCGACTGGAAAATCAAGCAGCTGATGATTTGGCAAAAATAGGTTCCAAGAGAGAAGCCATTCCCAGTGATGTGTTTTTGGAACACATCCACACGCCTTCAGTTCAAGAGGATCCTTTCACCGAAGAAGCCCCGTAGCCAAAAAGTGCCATGGATCCGACGAAGTTGAGGTCCCAGCTGTGGTCGACCTGATCAGGGAAGTTTTGGTTATCACTCCCGACTGGACAGTGCCATATATCACGTATATCCTAAGGAAAGAGCTCCTAGAGAATGAAGAAGAGGCTCGGTAGATTGTCCGTCGATCCAAAGCCTTTACTGTGATAAGGGGACAGTTGTACAGGGAAAGCGCAACTGGAGCCAGTCAGAAATGTATAACGCTAGAAGAAGGTCGGATAATTCTCGACGATATCCACTCGGGGACCTGTGGCCATCATGCGTCGTCTCGGACTATTGTGGCCAAAGCATACCGAACGGGGTTTTACTGGCCCAGAGCAAATGAAATGGCGAAAGAGATAGTCGACAAGTGTGAAGGATGTCAGTTCTATTCCAATATGTCACACAAGCCCGCCTCGGCCTTGAAGACCATTCCAATCGTCTGGCCCTTTGCTGTTTGGGGATTAGATATGGTTGGACCACTGAGAACTGGCAGGAGCGGCTTCACCCATGTACTAGTGGCAGTCGACAAGTTCACTAAGTGGATCGAAGCCAAGCATATCAAGAATCTTGATGCCGGCACTACTATCAGCTTCATCAGAGAGTTGATATTCAGATATGGAGTTCCGCAGAGCATCATCAATGATAATGGGTCAAACTTTGATTTTGACCAATTCAAAGCCTTTTGCACTTCACAAGGCACACGAGTCAACTACGCTTCCGTCGCTCACCCCAAGTCAAATGGACAAGCAGAAAGATCTAACGGCCTAATCCTCAAAGGACTAAAACCCCGTTTGATGCGTGATCTCAAACACGCAGAAGATGCGTGGGTCGATGAACTTCCATCAGTTCTTTGGGGATTGAGGACTACTCCTAATCGGTCGACTGGGCAAACTCCGTTCTTTCTGGTCTATGGAGCCGAAGCAGTTCTGCCGAGTGACCTGCTTCACAATGCACCCCGAGTTGAGCTCTACTCTAAAGATGAAGCAGAACAAGCCCGGCGGGACACAATCGACCTTCTAGAAGAAGAAAGAGAGATGTCCATGATCCGATCGACCATCTATCAGCAAGACTTGCATCGATTCCATGCCACAAACGTGAAGAGTCGAGCCTTCCAAGAAGGAGACTTGGTCCTCCGAGTGGATCAACAGAAGCCAATCAAAACTTGCCCCTACTTGGGAAGGTCCCTTCATCGTCACCAAAGTTCTCCACAATGGAGCATACCGTCTTTACAATGTCGGTCACCAGATCGATGAGCCACAAGCTTGGAATGCGGACCTGCTCCGCCCCTTTTACACTTAAGTACTCACTCGGATGAGATGTAATAAAAGTACTCTTGTAGTTTGTTTATCAAAGACAAAAGTCTTATAATTTCCCCATTGATTGTTGTTGCTTTTGTTTATGAGAGAAATCCCCCAGTGGGTGGCTTAGCCGCAAATCCGTTTCACCTAAGTTTGTAAAAAAAATTCCTACCGAGTGACGAGCAAGCCTCTCACTCGGAGGCTTAGCTGCGAATACGTTTCGCCTAAGTGTTTGAAAATCCTACCGAGTGGTGAGTCTGCCTCCCACTCGGAGGCTTAGCTGCAGTCCAGTACTCGCCTAAGTGTTTGAAAATCCTACCGAGTGGCGAGTTTGCCTCCCACTCGGGGGCTTAGCTGCAGTCCAGTACTCGCCTAAGTATTTGAAATCCTACCGAGTGGAGAGCGAACCTCCCACTCGGGGGCTTAGCTGCAGTCAAGTACTCGCCTAAGTATTTGAAACCCTACCGAGTGGGGAATCTGCCTCCCACTCGGGGGCTTAGCTGCAGTCTAGTACTCGCCTAAGTATTTGAAATCCTACCAACTGGAGAGCGAACCTCCCACTCGGGGGCTTAGTTGCAGTCCAGTACTCGCCTAAGTATTTGAAACCCTACCGAGTGGCGAGTCTGCCTCCCACTCGGGGGCTTAGCTGCAGTCCAGTACTCGCCTAAGTATTTGAAATCCTACCGAGTGGAGAGCGAACCTCCCACTCGGGGCCTTAGCTGCAGTCCAGTACTCGCCTAAGTATTTGAAACCCTACCGAGTGGCGAGTCTGCCTCCCACTCGGGGGCTTAGCTGCAGTCCAGTACTTGCCTAAGTATTTGAAATCCTACCGAGTGGAGAGCGAACCTCCCACTCGGGGGCTTAGCTGCAGTCCAGTACTCGCCTAAGTATTTGAAACCCTACCGAGTGGCGAGTCTGCCTCCCACTCGGGGGCTTAGCTGCAGTCCAGTACTCGCCTAAGTATTTGAAATCCTACCGAGTGGAGAGCGAACCTCCCACTCGGGGGCTTAACTGCAGTCTAGTACTCGCCTAAGTAATAAAAAATCCTACCGAGTGGTGAGTCTGCCTCTCACTCGGGGGCTTAGCTGCAGTCCAATACTCGCCTAAGTACTTGAAAATCCTACCGAGTGGGGAGCAAACCTCCCACTCGGAGGCTTAGCTGTAGTCTAGTACTCGCCTAAGTACGAAATCCATTTCGATCCGCAAGGACGACGAGGTGCAGGTCGACTGCTACCTTTGCCTTCAGAGCTCCGCCATAAATACAATGTGCACTCTGCAAGGATGACGAGGTGCAGGTCGACTGCTACCTTCTCCTTTAGAGCTCCGCCACAAATACAATGTGCGCTCTGCAAGGATGACGAGGTGCGGGTCGACTGCTACGTTCTCCTTCGGAGCTCCACAAATACAATGTGCGCTCCATCCCAATCTGCAAGGACGCAGGACGACTGAGATTTGTGCCCCATCCCTACCTGCAAGAGTGGTGAGGCATAGGTCGGCTAGATTCTCCACCTCAGAGCTACGTCACAAGCATTACAAGATATTCCGAGTGAAGAACAATGTTCGCTCGAAGGCAAATGCAAGCATATTCAACGATAAACCAAGTACTGATAACATCCTACGGATTCAGAGGTGCTCAGGCATCAAGCCTGTAAAAGTTTATCGATTACAAAACCACTCGACATTCCGAGGCAAATTTAAGGCATCAAGCATAGAAGTTTTTTACTCCTCGGGTGGAGGACTGGAAGGCGCGACAAACTAGTCCAGGTCGATTCCATCTGCAATCCGAGTGGCAGCAGCAATGAAGGTCTCCATGAAAGATTGGAAGTCATGCTTCTTGGTATTGGCCACTTTGAGGGACGCCAGCTTGTCCTCTCGCGCATCCTTGCAGTGAACACGGACCAGAGATAGAGCAACATCAGCACCACACCTGGCAGAAGACTTCTTCGATTCTTGCACTCAACCTGGAACTTCATTCAGTCCAGTCATCAGAAACTGGAGGTCATTTTGAAGCGTCTCTCTTGGCCAGAGTGTCGTGTCGATCCGCGACGCCGCAACCTTCAGTCGAGCAAGATAGTCGACCACACCAGCAACACGAGACTCCAGTCGGAGCATGTTCATGGCAGTTTCATCCTTCATAGGAGAATTAATGGGATCCAAGCCTGTCTCCACTCGACTGGTCTCCTCCTCGAAGTTTTGGCAGAATTCTGTAAACACAACTCAAAGATGAGCCAGTAGTTCTATGATAAGTCGGTGATTACAAGTCAGTCAGACAGAAGAGATTACCCTCAAGCATGATGAATAACTTCTTGGCGAGCCCTCCCAGATAAGCCTCCAGATCGTTCTTCTTCCCCACCAGTTCACTAGCCTTGTCACAAAGAGCAATCTTGTCATTCTTAAGACGACTGACTTCCTTGTTGGCCGCGTCAAGAGAAGCTTTCAGGTTGGCGTTCTCCTCCTCAAGTTTACCGACTGAAGCCAGCTTCTCTTCTGCAAGCTTCGTTTTGACCAAAGCCGCCTTCTGTGCCTCGGCAAGTTCCTGGTCCTTCTTCTTCAGAGCCTCCTTTGTTTTATCTGCAAAATGACAATGAGATCAGAATCAAGAATGGGCAGAAGGATAAAGACAGTCGTCAATTTCTCACCAATCATAACTTTTGCCTCGTCCTTCGCCTTCTGAAAGTTCTCCTGAACAAGCTTCAAGTCAAGGTCGAGCTGGATATGTTTGTTTTCCAACTCAGTATACCGAGCCACAAGTTCGCAAGATTTCTGCGAAGAATCAGTCGACAGATATCAAAGAGAGGTTGCTTCCGAGTAACCAAGAGAAAAACTGTAGCATTTCTAAGACCACAGTCGAATCAAAATATTCAACAGTAGTCTCGGGGACTACACCCAGTGGGTGCACTCAGCATGCCCCCACTGGTTCTACCGACTTGGTCCGATCAGTCGGCTAAAAAAAATAGGTTCTTCAGACTACAGTCGACTGCCAACAGTCCACCGTAGTCTCGGGGACTACACCCAATGGGTGCGCTTAGTGTGCCCCCACCGGTTCCAAGATTCCATTCGACATGGTCCGACTAGACCGAGTGAAGAAGTTGGAATGAAAAAATTCAAAATACAAAGACTACAGTCGACTGCCAGCAGTCCACCATAGTCTTGGGGACTACACCCAGTGGGTGCACTCAGTGTGCCCCCACCAATCCAAAAAATCAATCGACACACCAGTGGGTGTACAGATACAAAGATCTTCGGAAAGAAAGTCTTCAGATAGCATATCCTAACAGAACAAGCGGTGACCAACTAACCTGGACATTGCTCTGAAGGGCTGAGCTAGCATCATAAGCCTCTTGGCTGGCTTCCCGGATCGCCTTCACCTGCTCCATCATGATCCCCGCCTGGCGTATAGCCTCCCTAGCAGCACCCGCTTGGTCCTCTGGGACGTGGTGTGTGGAGAAAAGGGAGGGCGGATCAGCAATCGATGATGAAGGCCGGGCACTCGTCAGCGGCACAGCGAAGGACACAGAATGTTGAGTGACATCGCCACCTCCTTGAACCAATGCCTCAGGCACTGATGCAGTCCGCGTGGTCTTGCCAACCGGCGCCTTTTTATTCTTCCTCGCCCTCAGTGGCACCTCGTCGTCATCATCAGGGAGATCAATGAAATGAAGAGGAGCTGCAGGATAAATCCAGAGTTAGAAACGAAAATCCAATCGACCAAAAGTGAAACTGCAAGAGAGCGTACGAGGGTTGGAGGTGGCAGCGTCTTCCATTTCCTAGTCGTCGTTCCTGGCGGAGGTCTCGGAGGTAGCAGCACTGCAAATTTCAGAAACCAGTCGGTTAGTCAATGAGTCGACCAAGAGTTCGTCCGTGCTAAACAAGAAAACACAAGTTCTGCTGTTACCCGGAGATAGTGGGGATGGCCATTCTCATCTTGGGCAAGGCCTTCGATGACTTTGATGGCGCCACTCGTGGATGCTTCGGCGCTTTCTCAGTCGGCGCCAAGGAAGCCGCCCGAGGGCGTTTGGATGACTGCATAACAGGCGCGACCGCTTTGCCACGCTCACTCGCGGGGTCATGGGTGAGCTTGGATCGCCTTTCCGTGCGAGGAGGATCAACTTCCTTGTAACGCCCCGGATTCGATGCGCCAGGTGTCCGCCAGATATTCGCCGTTGTTGCCATGTCATTTGCTTGCATGTTGCATTTTATCATGTCATCATCTGCATTGCATTGCATGCGTGTTCGTCCCATGCATCCGAGCCTTTTCCCTGTTGTCCGTTTTGCAATCCGGCACTCCTATGTCCTCCGGCGTCCCCCTTTTCTCTCCTGTTGTGATAGGGTGTTAAACTTTCTCGGAATGGCCCGAGGTTTGCCAAGCGGCCTTGGTATATCACCGGTAGACCGCCTGTCAAGTTTCGTGCCATTTGGAGGTCGTTTGATACTCCAACGGTTAACCGTGTAACCCAGAAAGCCCCTTTTGTCTTGCAGCCCAGCACCCCTCCAAAGTGTCCCAAAACCCATCTAACTCCCCTCCATGCTCTCGGTCGTTCGATCACGATCGTGTGGGCGAAAACCGCTCCTCATTTGGACTCTCCTAACTCCCAGAATCTATAAATATGCCCCTCCCCCCAAAATTCGCGGATGAATTCTCCTCTCGAAACCCTAGCCCCGCTCCTCTCGCCCGCCGGACACGTCCGATCTAGGCCGGACATGTCCGCCGCCGCCCCCGTCCAACCCCGTCGTGCCACCTGTCCCTGTGCCGCCGTCCTGCCGCCGCGGCCCGCGAGGCCCACGGCCGGCCCGCCCGCGCTCGCACCGGGCCCGAGCCGTGCCCCCGTGCCCGCGTCGCCGATCCCCGCGCCGCCGAGCTCCAACGACCAGGCTGCTATCCGGCGCCGCGCCGACGTCCGCCGGTGCTGCCTCCTCCCGTCGCCCGCGCCACCTCGACCTCCCCTCGCGGCACCCCGCTCGCCCGACCGTCTTTGCGCCTCCTGGCGCCGCCCTCTGCCGGAGTCCGGCCAGATCCGGGGAGCATGCGCCCAGATCCGCCGCTCCCAGCCCCTTCCGTCGCTCGCCGTGGACCCCGCTCACCGCCCGTGTCGCCGGAGAAGCCGCTGTCGCCGCAGTTAACCTTGGCCCAGATCCGCACGGCACCAGCCCTGGACCGCGACGAACCCCGATCCAAACGGACGCATCGTACCGCTCCATCCCGATCCGCGAGATCCATTCTCCCGGGGTGAGAATTTCAACTAAGTCATTTTTCTGTGATATTTTTATGCTATGTTTAACCTGCCATAACTTGTTGCATGCTGCTCCGTTTTGTGCGTGTAATATATCAAAATGTTCATTGAGAGATGTTATTCATTTCATTCCATTGCATCATGTTCATTTGAGATCATCTTGATGCCTTAATCATCGTTGTAAGAGTGCTATATAATGTTGTCTGTTGTCTGTTAACAGAACATGATCATTTGTCATTTTTGCCATGTTTGATGTGTGCATCCTATGAGGTCGATGTCTACATGTGTTTTGTGGTACATCATGCCATCTTTACAAGGGTGTATGCCATGAATTTTTGTGATCAATGTGGTGACTAGAACAAGCATGCAAACTAGGCTTCGTGATGTTGCTGATTTCAGTTCCTATTCTGCTGTTATTTTTATGCCATGTAAACTTGATTCTTCAGAGAGATCCAAGCATATTTTGAGATACTTCAGTAAGGATGTTTTTAACATATGGTTATTCTCTATCCATTCATGCCCCTTTGTGCAATTATGGAGTAGTCTAGCATGTCATTTTATTGCTCTACTTTTGATATAAAATGTTTACTGGCAGATTGTTTACATGTTATTCAATTTTGCCAAGGTTGTTGTAGTTGATCCTTGCATGCTATAAACTTGTTCTTCCCTTGGGTAGTTTCATAAACATGTCTTCTTGCTGATGCTATGCTTATATTGTCATGCAATGACTTGTGGTGAGTGAACCGAGCTCATGAAGTAGTGTACTTGCTGTTACTGTTTTGCTAGGCTGAATCTGTTATTTGGTGATGCTATGTAAACCTTCTGCTACAAGTCATTCTATGCATAATCTGGAGATGTTCACTAAGGTTGTTTTGTTGTAGATGTCATGCTCTATCAATCCATGTGCCTGGTTGTATTTATGGCTTGCTGTAGCTTGTTGTTATCATGCTCCAAAGTTGCTAAATAATGTTGCTGTCAGCCTGTTAACATTAAGTTCAGTTTTGCCATGTGTGTTACTAGTTATCCATGCACCCTATGAACTTTCTATTCCTATGTATAGCTTAATAAACATGTCTTCTTACTTTTAGTTGCCTTGCCATGCCATGTAATGCTCTGTGGTGAGTGGTACAAGCTCACCAACATGCCTACTTATTGTTGTTCCTGTCATGCCCTGTTTGCTGAATCTGTTAACGAAACTTGCTATGTTTACATGGGTGCCATCATATCTTCTGATCCTTTTTGGCTCATGGTCAGTAAAGGACTTTTGTTCTGTGCAATTAGTAGATTCATTGCATGCCTTTGTTTTCCAAATTAAGTTCCTGTAACATGTTGTTTGATAGCTCTAAACATTGCAACCTGATGTTATTTCTGCAAAGTCTGAAACTGTTACTATATGCAATCTTGCCATGTGTTTTTGAGCATGTTCTAGTAGTTTCTGGAGATAGCTCAGTGTTCATGTTTTGTTATGCTTTACCTTTACATCATGCCCATGCCTTTTATTATCATGTTGAACTGCTGTAGCATGTTGTTTTGATGCTTGCAATATGCCTAGTTGTTGTTTTGGACAGATTGTCGCTATAACTTGTATAGTGTGTGTGTGTGTTGAACCGTTGCTCCGTTTTGAGTGTGCTCTATATGAAACTTGCTTAGAATTGCATGTAGTTCCATATTATCATGTTGCATCCATGTTTTGAGGTGTTTGCTTGATGTTTGTATGCATTTTTGCATCAATGTCATGCTTGACTTGTTTTGCTCATATCTTCTAGGCTGTAGCTCCAAATCTAATGAACTTTATATGTAACTTGACTAGAATCTTGTGTAGATCATCTTTGTGCATCTTAACTTGCTGTTTAACAAATTGAACATAAGGTTTATTCAGATCTGGACCAATTTCGAAAACTGCATATGAGGACTTACCGGAGTTGTTATATGTTGTACCCGGCCTCATTTAAACTTGCTTTGATGTGTTGCTTTTGTTTGCATCATCTCTTGCCATGAGTAGCTTCGTGTAGCTTTGTCATGCAATCATGCTTGTTGTGCATCATGTCTTGTCTATGTGTGGTGTGTTTACCATGTTGTGTGCTTCTTCTCGATAGTTCCCGTTTCGTTGCGATTGTGAGGATTCGTTCGTCTACGCTTGGTTCGTCTTCATGGCTTCATCTTCTTCATGGACTCGTTCTTCTTCCTTGCGGGATTTCAGGCAAGATGACCGTCACCCTGGATCTCACTACTATCATTGTTTTGCTAGTTGCTTCGTTCTATCGCTATGATGCGCTACCTATCACCTGTTTATCAAGCCTCCCTAATTGCCATGTCAGCCTCTAATCTTTTACACCCTTCCTAACAAACCATTGTTTGGCTATGTTACCGCTTTGCTCAGCCCCTCTTATAGCATTGTTTGTTGCAGGTGAAGTTGAAGATTGCCCCATGATGGACAGGATTATGTTGGGATATCACAATATCTCTTATTTAATTAATGCATCTATATACTTGGTCAAGGGTGGAAGACTCGGCCTTATGCCTGGTGTTTTGCTCCACTCTTGCCGCCCTAGTTTCCGTCATACCGGTGTTATGTTCCCGGATTTTGCGTTCGTTACGCGGTTGGGTGATTTATGGGACCCCCTTGACAGTTCGCTTTGAATAAAACTCCTCCAGCAAGGCCCAACCTTGGTTTTACATTTGCCTCACCTAGCCCTTTTTTCCCTTAGGATTCACGCTCTCGAGGGTCATCTTTATTTTACCCCCCCCCCCGGGCCAGTGCTCGTCGTGAGTGTTGGTCTAACCTGTCAGCCGCCGGTGGTCACCAGGGGCAACTCTGGGCTGGCCTACCGGAAGTTTGGACAATCCGGTGTGCCCAGAGAACGAGATATGTGCAGCTCCTATCAGGATTTGTCGGCACATTCGGGCGGCTTTGCTGGTCTTGTTTTACCATTGTCGAAATGTCTTGTAAACCGGGATTCCGAGTCTGATCGGGTCTTCCTGGGAGAAGGTATATCCTTCGTTGATCACGAGAGCTTATCATGGGCTAAGTTGGGACACCCCTGCAGGGTTTAAACTTTCGAAAGCCGTGCCCGCGGTTATGGGCAGATGGGAATTTGTTAATGTTCAGTTGTAGATAACTTGACAGATCTGAATTAAAACGTATCAACCGTGTGTGTAGCCGTGATGGTCTCTTTTCGGCGGAGTCCGGGAAGTGAACACGGTTTTGGGTTATGCTTGATGTAAGTAGGAGTTCAGGATCACTTCTTGATCATTTCTAGCTTCACGACCATTCCATTTGCTCTCTTCTCGCTCTTATTTGCGTATGTTAGCCACCATATATGCTTAGTCGCTGCAGCAACCTCACCACTTTACCCCTTCCTTACCCTTTAAGCTTTGCTAGTCTTGATACCCATGGTAATGGGATTGCTGAGTCCTCGTGGCTCATAGATTACTACAACAACAGTTGCAGGTGCAGGTTATGCGATGATCATGACGCGAGCGCAATGTTTGCTTGTTTTGGAGTTCTTCTTCTGCTTCTTCTTCGATCAGGGGATAGGTTCCAGGTCGGCAGCCTGAGCTAGCAGGGTGGATGTCGTTTGAGTTTCTGTTTGTGTTTCATCCGTAGTTGGATGATGATCTTATGTTTTGTGATGTTGTATTCGTGTGGCATTGTATGCCTCTTGTATGTGTCCCCATCTATTATGTAATGTTGATGTAATGATATCCACCTTGCAAAAGCGTTTCAATATGCAGTTCTATCCTTGGTGGGACCTTCGAGTCTCTTTAGGATAGTATCGCATAGTGGGTGTGACAAGTTGGTATCAAAGCCTCGACCGACCATACGAGCCCCCTTGATTGATCTTGTAGTTTGGTCGTTGTTGAGTCTAGAAGAATACTTTTTTTCAGAGTCTAGTTATATCGGAGAGTAGGAATTCTTTTTACTCCTCTGCCCCTTCGTCGCTCTGGTGAGGAATCTTGACGTAGGTGTTTTGAATTACTTCTCTTCCCTTTCAAACTTTCTTTAGGATCACGCAGTTGGTTTTCCGATCGTTGGTTCTCGGCTCTTCTGATCCGGCACATTTCTCGTCAAGTTGACTCGAGCCTCTTCATCTTTGCCAAGTTCAATGCTTAGTTGTTTTCTTTTCCCACCCGCCCACCCTTTTTTTTCTTGGAACCGGAGTTTGTAATCGAGTATCCATCCTACTCGTGCGAAGTTTTTGCTCTCTTTCCTCAATGATTTCAATCGGTGTTTCCTTTTCAAAATATTCGTCGGTTCCCCCTTCCAAGATGCCTTTGTTTTCCCGCCCTCCCACCCTTTTCTTCTCGGAGCCTGAGTCTCTTTCGAGCATCAATTTCATCCGTGCAGAACCTCTTCAGTCTTCCCCCAATCATTTCAACCGGTGAATTCTCTTTCGTTTGACATTCTTCATCTCTTTTCCGGTGGATTCAATTCAAGTTTTTAGGTAGTGATTATATTCTTTTCCTCGGATCAAGTGTTCTCCTTGCTCGTTTGCCTCTCGCCATTCAATCATTCTGGAGTTCAAGACATCTCAGGAGATTCGTCTGTGTTCCAATTAATTCGAGGTTGTCACCTCATTCAAATATCTCAATTGTTCCGGTGCATCATCTATCTCTTCAACAATCCTTTTCAACGGTGTTTTCTTTTAGTGGGCCCTAACCCACAGGTCTTTCCCAGGATCTTACCTGACTCTTCTTATTATTCTGGAGTTATTCTCAATTCTTTTCAAAGTGTGACGTAAGAATGGATTCCATCAGTCACATGCCTTCTCCAAGATCATTTTCAAACTCTTTTATTGTTGGCTCAACCTCTTCGCTTTTCATTCTCCCGGAGTATCTCAGCAATTTTGGTGCTATTTCTTGTCGTCATTTGAAGATCGAAGAAGAGTTTACATATCATCCTCTCGAATTATTCTATTTGTCAGATATTTCTTTTCTTACCCATCCGGAGTATGTCAGAAGTTGTTTTCCCGTTTCTTTTCACCGGAGGCCATATTTCCATAAGAATTCTTCGTCCTCACATTTTAGCTACCGTTATCTAATTATCCCGGTGCTTCGTTCAAGTGTTCTTTAATCATCTCGTAACCTCTTTGTTCTTTTGCATCTAAATCCCCACTAGCATATTGGTTTTTCTAATTCTCCCTGGTGATTCAGTCTCTTTCATCAGTCATTTCAGAATTCTTACGGTGGTTCGTTCAAGATTATTTTCCTTGATTATCATTTTAATTCATTCGTTCTTTTCAATCCTACCGGTGGTTCATGAAGACCTTCTCAAGTTTACGATATTTCACTTCTCAATCCTTTTCAAGAAGAATTAGTATGAAAAATCCATTGCTTGTCATCAATTTAATTTGATGAAGGATAAGCATACAATAAATCTTATTCTTATTTCATCCAAGTGATTAATTCCTTCTTTCGGAGTTAGTTCTTGACGAATAAATTCTAATTCCAAGTGCTTTCATCTTTTCTTTTCCGGAGTTCAAATTTCCTCGGTTATTTCGTCGGAACCTCCATCTAAATCATCGCAAGCTTTAATCTTATTCTTTCATCCTTCATTCTATCTCACCATCCTTTTGTCACCGGAGTTCTTCATGGTGGTTCTTCATGATTTAATTCATTCTTCTAGAGCTCATCAAGATTCTTGTTGGAGGAATTCAAGTATCCTTTTCTTCTCGCGTCTCGAAGTGCAATTAATTCTCCATATTCTTTTGAAGTGGAGTTTTGCATTTCTTTGTTCTTCTCAGCTATCCAATCATTTCCGTGTGTCGCCGGTTATCACCTTATGATTTTGAGATGTTATCCATAAGTCCACGACAAGCTTATTCTTTCGTTGTTGATTTTCTCAACAATTCCATTCAATCCTTCCTTCTAAGTTCTTTTCATTCCATTATTTCAATTCTTCCGGAGGCATTGCTTTGTTAATCTCATCAAGTATCATTCCATCCTCTCGAGTTCATGTTCTATTCCTTCCATCTTCAGCCGGAGTGTTGCCTAAATCCTTTCAGTCTTATTCATTCCTTATCTCGTTTTAACTGGAGTGGTTCCAGAGTCTATCTGATTCCGTGAGCTTTCGATTCTCTTCATTCTCGTCGTTCCTCTCTTCTTCGCGAGTGCTCTCGATTCTTTGCTTCTTCTCTTGAGTTCTTATTTCACATCATCCCTTTTTCCTTCCGTCTCGGTCCTAAGATCTCGGGACGAGATCTCTTGTTAGTGGAGGAGTGTTGTAACGCCCCGGATTCGATGCGCCAGGTGTCCCCCAGATATTCGCCGTCGTTGCCATGTCATTTGATTGCGTGTTGCATTTTATCATGTCATCATATGCATTGCATTGCACGCGTGTTCGTCCCATGCATCCGAGCCTTTTCCCCGTTGTCCGTTTTGCAATCTGGCACTCCTATGTCCTCCGGCGCCCCCCTTTTCTCTTCTGTTGTGAGCGGGTGTTGAACTTTCTCGGAATGGCCCGAGGTTTGCCAAGCGGCCTTGGTATAGCACCGGTAGACCGCCTGTCAAGTTTCATGCCATTTGGAGGTCGTTTGATACTCCAACGGTTAACCGCGTAACCTCGATAGCCCCTTTTGTCTTGCAGCCCAACACCACTCCAAAGTGGCCCAAAACCCATCTAACTCCCCTCCATGCTCTCGGTCGTTCGATCACAATCGTGTGGGCGAAAACCGCTCCTCATTTGGACTCTCCTAACTCCCAAAATCTAAATATATGCCCCTCCCCCAAAAATTCGCGGACGAATTCTCCCCCCGAAACCCTAGCCCCGCTCCTCTCGCCCGCCGGACACGTCCGATCTGGGCCGGACATGTCCGCCGCCGCCCCCCGTCCAACCACGTCGCGCCACATGTCCCTGCACCGCCGTCCCGCCGCCGCAGCCCGCGAGGCCCACGGCCGGCCCGCCCGCGCGCGCGCCGGGCCCGAGCCGTGCCCCCGCGCCCGCGCCACCGGATCCCCGCGCCGCCGAGCTCCAATGACCTCGCCTCCGTCCGGCGCCGCGCCGACGTCCGCCGGTGCTGCCTCCTCCCATCGCCCACGCCACCTCGACCTCCCCTCGCGGGATCCCGCTCACCCGGCCGTCTCTGCGCCTCCCGGCGCCGCCCTCTGCCGGAGTCCGGCCAAATCCGGGGAGCCTGCGCCCGGATCCGCCGCTCCCGGCCCCTTCCGTCGCTTGCCGTGGACCCCGCTCGCCGCCCGTGTCGCCGGAAAAGCCGCTGTCGCCGTCGTTGACCTTGGCCCAGATCCACACGGCCCCAGCCCTGGACCGCGACGAACCCCGATCCAAACGGCCGCATCGTACCGCTCCGTCCTGATCCGCGAGATCCATTCTCCCGGGGTGAGAATTTCCACTAAGTCATTTTTCTGTGATATTTGTATGCTATGTTTGACCTGCCATAACTTGTTGCATGCTGCTCCGTTTTGTGCGTGTAATATATTGAAATGTTCATTGTGAGATGCCCTTCATTTCTTTCCATTGAACCATGTTCATTTGAGCTCATCTTGATGCCTGAATCATCGTTGTAAGAGTGCTATATAATGTTGTCTGATGTCTGTTAACAGAACATGTTCACTTGTCATTTTTGCCATGTTTGATGTGTGCATCCTATGAGGTTGATGTCTACATGTGTTTTGTGCTACATCATGCCATCTTTACAGGGGTGTATGCCATGTATTTTGGTTATCAATGTGGTGACTAGAACAAGCATGCAAACTAGGCTTCATGATGTTGCTGATTTCAGTTCCTATTCTGCTGTTATTTTTATGCCATGTAAACTTGATGCTACAGAGATATCCAAGCATATTTTGAGATACTTCAGTAAGGATGTTTTTAACATATGGTTATTCTCTATCCATTCATGCCCCTGTTTACAATTATGGAGTAGCCTAGCATGTCATTTTCTTGCTCTACTTTTGATATAAAATGTTTCCTGGCAGATTGTTTACATGTTATTCAATTTTGCCAAGGTTGTTGTAGTTGATCCTTGCATGCTATGAACTTGTTCTTCCCTTGGGTAGTTTCATAAACATGTCTTCTTGCTGACGCTATGCTTATCTTGTCATGCAATGACTTGTGGTGAGTGAATCGAGCTCGTGAAGTAGTGTACTTGCTGTTACTGTTTTGCTAGGCTGAATCTGTTATTTGGTGATGCTATGTAAACCTGCTGCTACAAGTCATTCTATGCATAATCTGGAGATGTTCACTAAGGATGTTTTGTTGTAGATGTCATTCTCTATCCATCCATGCACCTAGTTACATTTATGGCTTGTTGTAGCTTGTTGTTATCATGCTCCAAAGTTGCTAAATAATGTTGCTGTCAGCCTGTTAACATTAAGTTCAGTTTTGCCATGTGTGTTGCTAGTTATCCATGCACCCTATGAACTTTCTATTGCTATGTATAGCTTAATAAACATGTCTTCTTACTGTTGGTTGCCTTGCCATGCCATGTAATGCTCTTTGGTGAGTGGTACAAGCTCACCAACATGCCTACTTATTGTTGTTCCTGTCATGCCCTGTTTGCTGAATCTGTTAACGAAACTTGCTATGTTTACATGGGTGCCATCATATCTTCTGATCCTTTTTGGCTCATGGTCAGTAAAAGACTTTTGTTCTATGCAATTAGTAGATTAATTCCATGCCTTTGTTTGCCATGTTAAGTTCCTGTAACATGTTGTTAAATAGCTCTAAACATTGCAACCTACTGTTATTTCTGCAAAGTCTGAAACTGTTACTATATGCAATCTTGCCATGTGTTTTTGAGCATGTTCTAGTAGTTTCTGGAGATAGCTCAGTGTTCATGTTTTGTTATGATTTACCTGTACATCATGCCCATGCCTTTTTTTATCATGTTGAGATGATGTAGCATGTTGTTTTGATGCTTGCAATATGCCTAGTTGCTGTTTTGGACAGATTGTCGCTATAACTTGTATAGTGTGTGTGTGTTGAACCGTTACTCCGTTTTGAGTATGCTCTATATGAAACTTGCTTAGAATTGCATGTAGTTCCATATTATCTTGTTGCATCTTTGTTTTGAGGTGTTTGCTTGATGTTTGTATGCATTTTTGCGTCAATGCCATGCTTGACTTGTTTTGCTCATATCTTCTAGGTCGTACCTCCAAATCTAATGAACTTTATACGTAACTTGACTAGAATCTTGTGTAGATCATCTTTGTGCATCTTAACTTGCTGTTTAACAACTTGAACATAAGGTTTTTTCAGATCTGGGCCAATTTCGAAAACTGCATATCAGGACTTATCGGAGTTGTTATATGTTGTACCCGGCCTCATTTAAACTTGCTTTGATGTGTTGCTTTTGTTTGCATCATCTCTTGCCATGAGTAGCTTCATGTAGCTTTGTCATGCAATCATGCTTGTTGTGCATCATGTCTTGTCCATGTGTGGTGTGTTTACCATGTTGTGTGCTTCTTCTCGATAGTTCCCGTTTCATTGCGATCGTGAGGATTCGTTCGTCTACGCTTGGTTCGTCTTCATGGCTTCATCTTCTTCATGGACTTGTTCTTCTTCCTTGCGGGATTTCAGGCAAGATGACCGTCACCCTGGATCTCACTACTATCATTGTTGTGCTAGTTGCTTCGTTCTATCGCTATGCTGCGCTACCTATCACCTATTTATCAAGCCTCCCTAATTGCCATGTCAGCCTCTAATCTTTTACACCCTTCCTAGCAAACCATTGTTTGGCTATGTTACCGCTTTTCTCAGCCCCTCTTATAGTGTTGTTAGTTGCAGGTGAAGTTGAAGATTGCCCCATGATGGACAGGATTATGTTGGGATATCACAATATCTCTTATTTAATTAATGCATCTATATACTTGGTAAAGGGTGTAAGACTCGGCCTTATGCCTGGTGTTTTGTTCCACTCTTGCCGCCCTAGTTTCCGTCATACCGGTGTTATGTTCCCGGATTTTGCGTTCCTTACGCGGTTGGGTGATTTATGGGACCCCCTTTACAGTTTGCTTTGAATAAAACTCCTCCAGCAAGGCCCAACCTTGATTTTACATTTGCCTCACCTAGCCCTTTTTCCCTTGGGAGTTGCGCTCTCGAGGGTCATCTTTATTTTAAACCCCCCCCCCCCCGGGCCAGTGCTCGTCATGAGTGTTGGTCCAACCTGTCAGCCGCCGGTGGTCACCAGGGGCAACTCTGGGCTGGCCTACCAGAAGTTTGGACAATCCGGTGTGCCCTGAGAACGAGATATGTGCAGCTCCTATCAGGATTTGTCAGCACATTCGAGCGGCTTTGCTGCTCTTGTTTTACCATTGTTGAAATGTCTTGTAAACTGGGATTCCGAGTCTGATCGGGTCTTCCTGGGAGAAGGTATATCCTTCGTTGATCACGAGAGCTTATCATGGGCTAAGTTGGAACACCCCTGCAGGGTTTAAACTTTCGAAAGCCGTGCCCGCGGTTATGGGCAGATGGGAATTTGTTAATGTCCGGTTGTAGATAACTTGACACCAGATCTGAATTAAAACGTATCAACCGTGTGTGTAGCTGTGATGGTCTATTTTCGGTGGAGTCCGGGAAGTGAACACGGTTTTGGGTTATGCTTGACGTAAGTAGGAGTTCAGGATCACTTCTTGATCATTGCTAGCTTCACGACCGTTCCATTTGCTCTCTTCTCGCTCTTATTTGCGTATGTTAGCCACCATATATGCTTAGTCGCTGCAGCAACCTCACCACTTTACCCCTTCCTTACCCTTTAAGCTTTGCTAGTCTTGATACCCATGGTAATTGGATTGCTGAGTCCTCGTGGCTCACAGATTACTACAACAACAGTTGCAGGTGCAGGTTATGCGATGATCATGACGCGAGCGCGATGTTTGCTTGTTTTGGAGTTCTTCTTCTCCTTCTTCTTCGATCAGGGGATAGGTTCTAGGTCGGCAGCCTGGGCTAGCAGGGTGGATGTCATTTGAGTTTTTGTTTGTGTTTCATCCGTAGTCGGATGATGATCTTATGTTTTGTGATGTTGTATTCGTGTGGCATTGTATGCCTCTTGTATGTATCCCCACCTATTATGTAATGTTGATATAATGATATCCACCTTGCAAAAGCGTTTCAATATGCGGTTCTATCCTTGGTGGGACCTTCGATTCTCTTTAGGATAGTATCGCATAGTGGGCGTGACATTCCTCCTCCTCCTCTTCGCTGGAGCCGTCTTCAACCTCTTCCCCTCGCCATCAGATTGCCACTCCTCCTCCTCACTTTCACCTCCGCTCGCTTCTCCCTCCTCAGCTTGCTCTTGCGGCCCGTTGGGTGTTGAGTACATCTCAGTCGTAGCCTAGAAGACAACAAACAAGACAAAAGTCAGTTGACTGATTTTTGGCAAACAGAATGGAGAAAGCAGAATCACAGTCGGAAATGCGGAATTGGACCTTGTCTACTTCGTATGATTGGTCGAGTGGAGGAATCCTCCTGGCTCCTTGGGGGTTGTCTTTGTTCCCTGTGATGCTCACCATCCACCGCTCCAGCATGGCGTCGTCAATCTCCTCCGGGTGGATCCGAGTGGTGTCCTCAGTGCCAGAATACAACCACATCGGATGATCTCTAGCTTGAAGCGGCTGGATGCGTCGTCGGAGGAAGACCTCCAAGATGTCCATGCCAGTCACCCCGTCACGGATAAGCTGCACGACACGCTCGACCAGCACCTTAACCTGCGCCTTCTCTTCCGGGACCACCTTCAAAGAGGAAGGCTTCCTCACTCGTTCCATGGAAAAAGGAGGGAGCCCAGTCGACTGCCCTGGCGTCGGCTGGTCTTTGTAGTAGAACCAGGTCGACTGCCATCCACGGACCGAGTCGGGTAAGACCATGGTCGGAAAGGAGCTTTTTCCTCTCAGCTGAACCCCAAGACCCCCACACATCTGAATCACTTGTGTTCTCTCATCACTCGAATTGTCCTTTTTCACCGTCTGGGAGTGACAGGTTAAGATGTGCTTGAAAAGACCCCAATGAGGCCGGCAACCCAAGAAATTCTCACACAAAGACACGAAAGCAGCGAGGTAGATGATGGTGTTGGGTGTGAAGTGGTGGAGTTGCGCCCCAAAGAAATTCAGAAATCCCCAAAAGAAAGGGTGAGGCGGCAAAGAAAACCCACGGTCGACATGGGTGGCCAAGAGAACGCACTCACTCTCCTGAGGTTGCGGCTCAGACTCCTTCCCTGGGAGCTGCACCGATCCATGGGGGATCAGTCCTCCGTTGGCCAGGTCGTCAAGATCTGCTTGACTAATCGTTGAGCAGATCCAGTCGCCCTGGATCCAGCCCGGCGGCAGGCCAGTCTTCGATGAAGATCCGACCCGGCTGGTCGCCCTTCCCTTCGCCTTCGTCGTCGCTTTCTTCGCCCGCTCCAGGGCCGCCGTCTTATCTTTCACCATCGTCGCCGACGAGACGCGCACGGGGCAACGGCGCTGAGGTGGAAGCGAACGCGGCGGAGAAGTCTGGAGAAGGGGGGGATGAGAATGCACTGTTCAAAAAAACCCCGTCCGGCGCCTTATATGAGGTTACTTCCGAGTGACTGACTTGTAGGCCCGGGCGATCCTGTGAAATCCCGCAACAATCGTGCGCGCGATACGTGGCGAAAAAGGTGGCGTGGAGATCGAGGCATCCCTGCCTTATCCGATCCGATTACCGCGGCCTCCTCTGCCCCGCGCGCTTCCCGAAATTCGAATCCCGCAAAATCCGCGGGTTGCAGAACAACTCGTCAGACGAAAGAGCTCCTTCGCTCTGTCGCTCAGAGCTCTCCAAGTGAAAACTTCACTTGACGTATACAAAGAATGGATCAAGGCGACTGAAAAAGAAGTTGGTGCCATCACTTAAAGTTCATTGATCCAGAACAAGACATACTCATAGCATGAAAAATGGGTCAGAAGAATTCTCAACTCCTTCCCCACTCAAACCTCGATCCATTCGGGGGCTAATGTTGAAGCTATGTACCTAGGGTAGGGTCATGGACCTGTCCAAACTACCCTACCCAAGGACATCTCTAGAAGAAACGACCTGTCAATCGACTCAGAGGTGTTCCACTCGACAGACTCGAAGACACTCGACCATGAAGCCAACCGCTCGACCATGAGGCCATCCACTCGACAGTCAGGAGACCTAAAGTCACTCTGCACGCCAACGGTCGGTCATTAAGTAGATTTTATGGTCATCATAGCACTTATGTATAGTGTTACCAGTAACGCCCAACCTTAATGTATCTTAAACCCTGCATAACTGAGGGCGGAGGGGTCTGGCGAACTCTATATAAGCCACCCCCCTCCTCAGTGTAAAGGGTTCGCACCCCTGTAACTCATACCCTGTAACTCATACGCATATAATCCAGTCGACCACCTCTGGGCTCCGAGACGTAGGGCTGTTACTTCCTCCGAGAAGGGCCTGAACTCGTAAATCTCTTGCGTATACAACTACTCCATAGCTAGGATCTTGCCTCTCCATTAGTACCCCCCTACACTACTGTCAGACTTAGAACCACGACAGGAGCTCTGTAGCATTTCTCATATTATATGTGGATGACATACTTTTGATGGGAAATGACATAGAACTTTTGGACAGCATTAAGGCCTACTTGAATAAGTGTTTTTCAATGAAGGACCTTGGAGAAGCTGCTTACATATTAGGCATCAAGATCTATAGGGATAGATCAAGACGCCTCATAGGTTTTTCACAAAGCACATACCTTGATAAGATATTGAAGAAATTCAATATGGATCAGTCCAAGAAAGGGTTCTTGCCTGTATTGCAAGGTTGGAGATTGAGCTCGGCTCAATGCCCGACCACGGCAGAAGATATAGAAGAGATGAGTGTCATCCCCTATGCCTCAGCCAATGGGTCTATTATGTATGCCATGCTGTGTACCAGACCTGATGTAAGCCTTGTCATAAGTTTGGTAGGAAAGTACCAAAGTAATCCCGGCAAGGAACACTGGACAGCGGTCAAGAATATCCTGAAGTACCTGAATAGGACTAAGGATATGTTTCTCATTTTTGAAGGTGACAAAGAGCTCGTCGTAAAGGGTTATGTCGACGCTAGCTTCGACATAGATCTGAATGACTCTAAGTCACAAACCGGATACGTGTATATTTTGAATGGTGGGGCAGTAAGCTGGTGCAGTTGCAAGCAGAGCGTCGTGGCGGGATCTACATGTGAAGCGGAGTACATGGCAGCCTCGGAGGCAGCGCATGAAGCAATATGGATGAAGGAGTTCATCACCGACCTAGGAGTCATACCCAATGCGTTGGGGCCAATCACTCTCTTCTGTGACAACACTGGAGCTATTGCCCTTGCCAAGGAGCCCAGGTTTCACAAGAAGACCAGGCACATTAAGCATCGTTTCAACTCCATTCATGAAAATGTTCAAGATGGAGACATAGATATTTGCAAAGTGCATACGGATCTGAATGTCGCAGATCCGTTGACTAAACCTCTTCCGCGAGCAAAACATGATCAACACCAGAACTCTATGGGTGTTCGATTCATCACAATGTAACTAGATTATTGACTCTAGTGCAAGTGGGAGACTATTGGAAATATGCCCTAGAGGCAATAATAAAATGATTATTATTATATTTCCTTGTTCATGATAATTGTCTTTTATTCATGCTATAATTGTGTTATCCGGCAATCGTAATACATGTGTGAATACATAGACCACAACATGTCCCTAGTAAGCCTCTAGTTGACTAGCTCATTGATCAACAGATAGTCATGGTTTCCTGACTATGGACATTGGATGTCGTTGATAACGGGATCACATCATGAGGAGAATGATGTGATGGACAAGACCCAATCCTAAGCATAGCACAAGATCGTGTAGTTCGTTTGCTAGAGCTTTTCCAATGTCATGTATCTTTTCCTTAGACCATGAGATCGTGTAACTCCCGGATACCGTAGGAGTGCTTTGGGTGTACCAAACGTCACAACGTAACTGGGTGACTATAAAGGTATACTACGGGTATCCCCAAAAGTATCTGTTGGGTTGACACGGATCGAGACTGGGATTTGTCACTTAGTATGACGGAGAGGTATCTCTGGGCCCACTCGGTAATGCATCATCATAATGAGCTCAAAGTGACCAAGTGTTTGGTCACGGGATCATGCATTACTGTACGAGTAAAGTGACTTGCCGGTAACGAGATTGAACGAGGTATTGGGATACCGACGATCAAATCTTGGGCAAGTAACGTACCGATTGACAAAGGGAATTGTATACGGGGTTACTTGAATCCTCGACATCGTGGTTCATCCGATGAGATCATCGACGAGCATGTGGGAGCCAACATGGGTATCCAGATCCCGCTGTTGTTTATTGACCGGAGAGTTGTCTCGGTCATGTCTGCATCTCTCACACTTAAGGTTCGGCGACGCTAGGGTTGTAGAGATATTAGTATGCAGTAAACCGAAAGTTGTTCGGAGTCCTAGATGAGATCCGGGATGTCACGAGGAGTTCCGGAATGGCCCGGAGGTGAAGAATTATATATAGGAAGTCAGGTTTCGGCCATTGGGAAAGTTTCGAGGGTCACCGGTATTGTACCGGGACCACCGGAAGGGTCCCAGGGGTCCATCGGGTGGGGCCACCTAGTGGGCTGGTGTGCCCCCCCCACCACCTTGCCCCCCCCCCCCTGCGCCTAGGGTTGGAAACCCTAGGGATGGGGGCGCCTCCACCTGGCTTGGGGGGCATGTTTCCCCCCTGGCCGCCGCCCCCCCCTTGGATATTGCATCTCCTAGGGCCGGCGCCCCCCCTAGGGGCCCTATATAAAGAGGGGGGAGGGAGGGCAGCCGCACCCATGCTCTTGGCGCCGCCCTCTCCCTCTGCTACACCTCTTCCTCTCGTAGAGCTTGGCGAAGCCCTGCCGAGACCGCTGCTGCATCCACCACCACGCCGTCGTGTTGCTAGATCTCCATCAACCTCTCCTTCCCCCTTGCTGGATCAAGAAGGAGGAGACGTCTTCCCAACCGTACGTGTGTTGAACGCGGAGGTGCTGTCCGTTCAGCACTAGGATCATTGGTGATTTGGATCATGACGAGTACGACTCCCTCAACCCCGTTCTCTTGAACGCTTCCACTCGTGATCTACAAGGGTATGTAGATGCACTCCTCTCTCTCTCGTTGCTAGATGAACTCATAGATTGATCTTGGTGAAGCGTAGAAAATTTTATTTTCTGCAACGTTCCCCATCAATTGGGACCTACAGAGCGAACATTAGTAGTTCCCATAGGGTTTGATGAAGAAAACAATTCAATTTTTCTTAGGATGGCCCATCGTATTGTCATGATCCAACTCAGCTCACTATGGTCGAAGATGCTTTTTCATGACGATTCCCGCAATATCAACAACATTTATCCCTACACAAGTTTTTATGCTACAGGTATCGTTACCTTTGCAAGAGTCCAATTATCTTTCGGATTATTGAAATGTTGTCGAGGGAGATCTACTGGTTCATATATAAGTTATAGTACTTGTTTCTCTATCTGTTTTCTGAATTATTGCCAATGGTTTGTGATAGGATTATTGAACCCGGTGAAATCTAGAACAAAATTGTTTTCGTTATGCACATACAATATATGGGTGGTTAAGTTCAGAAATGCTACTTGAGTAACTTGATTTGCAAATTTCCCTTTTGTTGTCTTCCTTATAATATTTTTTCATTCTACAAGTTAGCGGGGTGCCACGAACCGGGACTAAAGGTGTTGGTGGTGTAAACTTTGGTGGAAGCGTTAAACCCTTTGCTCGGGCTGCATCTCTATTTATATCACATGTGTGTCATGGCTTACAAGGGATCAAGAGAGATCGTGATCGATCGGTACAGGAGATCAGGGAGGTTACAACAGAAGAAGAGATAGAAACATACAAGTTTAAAACACCTCTTCTACCTCTATACAATATCATCTAACACTCCCCCTCAATCTAAACTTCAAGATACTTTCGCGAGGTCAAGATTGTACTTGAACTCATCCAACCTCCTCATAGTAAGGGGTTTTGTGAAGCCATCAGCAAGTTGATCTCTAGTAGGTATAAACCGAATGTCAAGTAGCCTTCGAGCTACCCTTTCTATAACAAAGTGGAAATCAACCTCAATATGCTTGGTACGTGCATGAAAAACAGGATTAGCTGAAAGATAAGTTGCACCAATATTATCACACCATAATCTAGCAGCTTGTGGAGCCTTGATTCCAAGTTCATAGAGCAATGTTTGTATCCACATTACTTCTGCTATAGCATTAGCCAAAGCTTTATATTCAGCCTCTGTACTTGACCTTGAGACAGTAACTTGTTTTCTTGCACTCCATGACACAAGATCAATTCCCAGAAAAACAGCAAAACCACCTGTAGACCTTCTATCATCAGCACACCCTGCCCAGTCTGCATCAGAGTAGGTAGTAACAAGTAGAGAAGAAGACTTGGTAATCTGAAGCCCAAGTCCTTCAGAAAATTTTAGATACCTTAAAATCCTCTTGACTATAGTCCAATGAGTTGTTCTAGGTGCATGTAAATACTGACATACCTTATTCACAGAGTAAGAAATAGCAGGACGTGTAAGAGTCAGATACTGCAAAGCACCCACAACACTTCTGTAATTAGTTGCATCCTCTGGTCCAAGTGCTTCTCCACTCTCAATTGTAAGTTTTTCAGAAGTAGAAATTGGTGTACTCACAGGTTTACAATTGTACAAACCTACTCTCCTAAGTATATCAGTTGTATATTTTTCCTGTGTAAGCAGTATACCATCCTTGATCTGCTTCACTTCTATGCCAAGAAAATAGTGAAGGTCTCCCAAGTCCTTGAGAGCAAACTCTAACTTTAAATCTTTAAGCAAACAAGTGGTAGCATCTGAACTTGAGCTTGCAACAATTATATCATCAACATAAACAAGCACAAATATAGTAATATTGTCTTTATGATAAAAGAACAATGAGGTATCTGCTTTGGATGACGTGAACCCAAGTTGTTCTAACTGCATGCTCAACCTTGAGTACCAGGCTCTAGGAGCCTGTTTCTAACCATATAAGGCTTTATCCAACTTACAGACATGATGAGGTGTGTTTTGATTTTCATATCCAGGTGGCTGCCGCATGAACACTTCTTCCTCAAGAACACCATGAAGAAACGCGTTCTGAACATCTAGCTGACGTAAACTCCAACCTCTGGAAATAGCAATAGACAATACGAGTCGAATAGTAGCTGCCTTAACAACAAGACTAAATGTATCTTCATAATCAATACCAAATCTCTGCTTGAAACCCTTGGCAACTAATCTAGCCTTATATCTGTCTATGCTTCCATCGGGTTTTCTTTTTATTTTATATACCCATTTGCAATCTATAACATTGCTACCTTTCTTTGAAGGTACTAAGTGCCAAGTTCTATTTTTCATGAGGGCATCATATTCATTATCCATAGCCTCCTTCCATTCTTTATGAGCTAGAGCATCATGTAGATTATTTGGTTCTCCAACACTACTAAGAAAAGCACGTTTGACTCTGTCATATTGTACCGTACCATCAGTATACTCCTTTTCTTTGATAATACCTGACTGTGATCGAGTGTGTCGACGAGGATGCTAAGGTAGCGCTGCTGACGTAGCCACGGGAGATCCAGAAGCAGTAGACACCTCCATAGAGGATCCAGGCACCGGATCCGAGGCAGATTCTGCCCCTGTAGCTGATCCAGACGCTGCAGACGCGGGTGTCCTCCTGTCGCCAGTCGCGCCAATCACCGCGTCGTCCCCGCCCACGCCTGGGCTGGCGGGTTCCACCTGGTGGAGGCTGTCAGCCACACGCACACCTGCACCCGCGCCTTGGCCCACGCCTGGGCTGGCGGTCTCACCCAATCGCGAGGCAGGACAGGCGGGGTCCGTCTGGTCAGCCACCCGTGCGCTAGTGGACGCATGCAGGGGAGGGAGATCCTCCTAGGATTGCGCGCCACCAGAGACAGACGGGCTGACGCGAGGATCTACATGGGATCCAGCACCACTGCCAACCGAATCAGCATGGGATCTTGCGCTTGTTTCGTCCGGATCTGCTGAATGGATCGATATGGTTGACTAGAGGGGGGGTGAATAGGCAACTAACAATTTTTAGACTTTTCTTTAACATATTAAAACTTGCAATGAAATAGGTTGTCTAGATGTGCAACTATGTGGACAACCTATATGATGCACAGACAATAAGCATGCAAGCAAGCAATGGATATAAATCAAGTAAGCTCGCAAAAGTAAAGGGACAAGATAACCAAGAGTGGAGCCGGTGGAGACGAGGATGTGTTACCGAAGTTCCTTCCTTTTAAGGGGAAGTACGTCTCCATTAGAGCGGTGTGGAGGCACAATGCTCCCCAAGAAGCCACTAGGGCCACCGTAATCTCCTCACGCCCTCACACAATGCGAGATGCCGTGATTCCACTATTGGAGCCCTTGAAGGCGGCAACCGGACCTTTACAAACAAGATTGGGGCAATCTCCACAACAATTGGAGGCTCCCAACAACACCACGAAGCTTCACCACAATGGAGTATGGCTTCGAGGTGACCTCAACCGTCTAGGGTGCTCAACACCCAAGAGTAACAAGATCCGCTAGGGATAAGTGGGGGAATCAAATTTCTCTTGGTGGAAGTGTAGATCTGGGCCTTCTCAACCAATCCCGAGCAAATCAACAAGTTTGATTGGCTAGGGAGAGAGATCAGGCGAAAATGGAGCTTGGAGCAACAATGGAGCTTGGAGCAACGATGGAGCTTTTGGGGAAAGAGGTGAGTCAACTTTGGGGAAGAAGACCCCTTTATATAGTGGGAAGAACAATCCAACCGTTATCCCACTTACCAGCCCCGCACAGACGGTACTACCGCTGGGGAAGGGCGGTACTACCGCTCCGGGCGGTACTACCGCTCCACCCAGCGGTACTGCCGCGCTGCCTGGGGCCCTGACCCCAGGGCGGTACTACTGCCAGGGAAGAGCGGTACTACCGCTCTGGGCGGTACTACCGCTTAGACCCAGCGGTACTGCCGCGCTGCCCAGGGCCCTGTCGCCAGGGTGGTACTACCGCTAGGGAAGGGCGGTACTACCGCTTAGAGCGGTACTACCGCCCCTACTACCTCCCTTAGTGCCGCAAAACCCGACACGAAAAATTCGTTCGAGAATCGAGGCGGAAGTAGCCCAGACGCACAGCGGTACTACGGCCGAAACACCCAAGCGGTACTACCGCTCTGAGAGCGGTACTACCGCTATGGAGTTTTCGGCGGTACTACCGCTGTGGACGCGGTACTACCGCTAGGGCCAAGCAGAGCATAGTATGGGGAAAACAGCAGCTCCAGAGATGCGGAAGGAAAGACGACGGGTGTGATAATGATGTGTACGTGTGATTCCACCCAAGTCTTTACCAAAACGGATCCCCTCTTGATAGTACGGTGACTCCTACGAAACTAGTCCACCAACAACGAAACGAAGGAGCTACACCGTCTTGAATTACAACACCGAGGGGAGGAAATCGTCTCGTGCCAATGGATGAATCTCTGAAAGAACTAACGCACACGATTAGTCCGCACAAGCATTGTCATCAATCACCAAAACATATTGGGAATAAATATGCCCTTACAATCTCCCCCTTTTTGGTGGATTGATGACAATACGGGATTTGCACAATATGAAAGATATAGGATAAGCGCAAAAGTACAACCGTCCTAAAATGTAGAAGGGCTCCCCCTGGATGTGTGCTACTTAGAAAGGTGCTTTGGACTGCACGGCACAGAAGTCAGAAACAATGCCCCCCCCTACATTTTAGAGACCAACTACCTAAGCATGATATGAGAGCAACATATATATAACAAGATAAGCATGGAACTCATAAGCTAGATAGACATAGATAAAGATACGAAGAGATAAGGTAGCATATGTCTCACACCATATGACTCGAGCTTAGGTCTTACTGACAGAACCAGAACTTAGGTCTCACAGACACAAACCAAATAAGACGACAAGCGAAAGCACAAACACAAACGACGAAAGACACAAGATGCAAATCCCTAAACTCTCTCCCCCTTTGGCAGCGAGACACCAAAAAGGAGAGGGAGTGATGCTACGGCTCCAGGTGAAGGTAAACGATGGACACCCATCAGATCTCAGAGGGATCATCTGCGGTGCCATCGTCGGCCGGGAAGTGCTCAGCATCAGAATCAGTCCAGGGGCAGTGCTGCTGAATCCACTCCTCCTCCTCAGTAAGCTGATCCTCAGAACCACTAATCACAATAGCACCCATCTGACGCATGAGCTCCTTGTGGCGACCTCGAGCCTTCTTCTCAGCCACATGAGTCATGTACTGACCGTGAGATTCCATGCAGAACAGCTTCTTCACCTTGATCTTGAGCTTCTTGGCCCAAGAGGGCTCTGCCTCAGAAGGCACGTAGTCATCATCTTCATCCTCAGCCTCAGCCCCAAACTCCTCCTCAGTCTCCATGGCAGCAGCAGATGAAGGAACTCCAGTCCTAGGGGCCTGAGTGCCCCAGTTATCCTTCTTCCTCAGACGCTTGACATCGTGAGAAACCAAGTCTCCAAGCTCCAGCACCACCTTGGGATAGATACGATCCCAGGCCTTCTCAATGAGCAGCATAATGAACGGACCATAAATCGGGCACTTGCGCTCGGAGATAGCAGAAACCAGCTCAGACCACATAACATGAGAGATATCCAAGGACTCTCCGGTGCTCTGCCCCTTCTCCCGCTGACAGAAGAGAAGCATGTCCACGAGATAAGAGTGAACCTGGTCCAGATTCCCGATGCGAGGGAAAAGAGTTTCTCTGAAGATACGGTGAAGAATGTCCAGATAGGCAGGCAGCTCATAGGTCTCCTTCTTCGTCTCATGGTTGATCCTCAGAGTGCAGTAGGGCCACAGAGCTTGCTTGTGAGTGGCATTGGCACGACGGTGGGGGCGAAAGCCGACAGCAGACTCAAGTCCAAGATCTTCCACCCCAATCAACTGCATGAAAGCTTTCCACTTGACTGACAGCAACTTGCCATTTGTCATCCAAGTCAGAGTCCTGTCCTCATCGGTCCCAAGGTGAACGGTGGCATAGAATTGGGCCACAATATCAGCATCATAGTCCTTGTTGAATTGCATGATCACGAGAATGTTCAGCTGAGTGCACATCTGAAGAGCTTCACCAAAGCTAGTCAGGATCATTCTCCATATGCTCGGCGTCGATGGAGTGCACGTTGACATAGAGATTCTTCTTGGCTTTGAGGACATCAAAATAGATGGCAAACTGGAACCTGTTCCAGAATGGACGGTTGACCAAAGTGGGATCTTGGTCGACCTCATATGGGTTGCGGCGGTGCCTTGCCCAGAACTCCTTGGGCGGCATTTCTGGCACGGTTTTGCTTTGCTTTGGCTTGACCCCAGGCTTCTTCTGCAGTTGGGGAGGAGGTTGAGCACTGGAAGATCCTCCGGCAGGCTCAGTGGGCTCAGTGGTGCGGTAGCGCTTGGATGAAGCACGACCGGGGTTGACACGATGAGCCTCATGCTCAGGAACCTCATCACCTGGAACCACACACACAAACACGCAAAACAACCAGAAAGAACGAGCGTAAGCCACAAACACGAACAAAAAGATCACTGAAAGGTTGGAGGATGATGGAACTGGGGTAGAGGGCGGTAGTACCGTGACCCTTGAGCGGTAGTACCACTCCAAGCGGTAGTACCGCTCTGGTAGAGCGGTAGTACCACTCTCAGCGGTAGTACCGCTCTGGGAGAGCGGTAGTACCGCTCGAGGCGGGGAAACAGCAGTTTCCAACTACCATGGTCAGATCCGGTACTACCGTCCTACCAAATTCAAAAATACTCCAACCAAACATTAATCCAAATAGTCTAGAAGCATTCTCCATCCTACTCAAGCCTAGATCTGGACAAAAATCTAGAGATGCAACTGCTATTGCCCCAAGAACGCTAGATTGGAAATCTAGACAAAAGGAAACAGGGAACGGGGGCAATACCGACATCCATGGCAAGAGGGCAAGGTGGGGATCGATTCCACCTAAGGAAACGGAGAGGAGCACCCCGGAGAGGGAGATCCGCCGGAGCCCTCCCGCGGCGCCGGTTGCTAAAGAGAGACGAACGGGGGCGAAGGGGTGAGCGAATGGGTATGGGGGAGAAGAAACTCCCCCTGCCCCCGATATAACCCCCAGCCCGCGCCTCACAGCGGTAGTACCGCTCTGGAGGGCGGTAGTACCGCTAGGAGCAGTAGTACCGCTCTGGAGGGCGGTAGTACCGCTGGGAGCGGTAGTACCGCTCTGGAGGGCGGTAGTACCGCTTCAGCAACCACGCTGCTTCTAGACCAATGGCTAACGCTCAAAAAGAAACGGAAAGCAAGGCCAACAGAACGAGAGGACCGACGCGACAACACACACACACACACACACACAACAGACCAGAAACAACTCAAACACAAACAACCACACGAAACAGAGCAAGCTCTGGCCTCTCTCAGGAGAGGGCGGTAGCCGGAGCCACCTATGTTTGAGTCAATTGGTATGGCACCGCGAAGAATTATCCTTGGGCCCATGACCAAAACTCGTCTTTGAAGCACAAGTACCATCAAAAATGACTATTGTGAAAGAGTTGATCATTTTATGCATAATGGGGGGAGGGAAAGTTCATTGAGAGAACAACACTCCCCCTATGTCCATGCCTACATCTAAGCAAGATACCAAGTTGAGTGGGGTAGGGTCTGCAAGGGTTCAAGTCACATTGCTCGAATCAATGATATTTAGCTCATGCCTTAACTCGCGAAATCTTGCTTCATCCAAGGGTTTCGTGAAAATATCTGCAAGGTTATCATGAGTGTTGACATACTTGAGCTCGATCTCTCCTCACCTAATGTGATCCCGGATGAAGTGATACCGAATCTCAACATGCTTCGTCTTGAAGTGTTGCACCGGGTTGAGAGAAATATTGATGGCACTTTCATTGTCACACCAAAGAGGCACTTTGTCACAAATGACACCATATTCCTTTAATGTTTGCCTCATCCATAAGAGTTGTGCACAACAACTCCGGCCGCCACATATTCTGCTTCTGTGGACGAGAGAGACACACAACTTTGCTTTTTGGAAGACCAACTCACCAAAGAGCACCCAAGAAACTGGCACCCTCCGGAAGTGGACTTCATATCCACTTTGTCTCCCACCCAATCGGAATCCGTAAACCCATCAAGCTTGAAATTTGCTCCTCTTGGGTACCATAAGCCAAAGTTTGGGGTATGAGCGAAATATCGAAAGATTCGCTTGACCGCCACATAGTGACTTTCCTTTGGTGCGGCTTGAAACCGTGCACACATCCCCACACTCAACATGATATTCGGTCTAGATGCACAAATGTAAAGCAAGGAGCCAATCATGGAGCGATATACCTTTTGATCCACCGCTTTACCATTGGGATCGATGTCGAGTTGGCACTTGCTAGGCATTAGTGTAGAAGCCGGCTTGACATCGCTTAGCTTGAACCGTTTAAGCATGTCTTGAGTGTATTTGGCTTGGTTGGTGAAGGTTCCTTCTCTTCTTTGTTTGATGTCAAAACCAAGGAAGAACTTCAACTCTCCCATCGAAGACATCTTGAACTTGGAGGTCATGAGAGCGGCAAATTCCTCATTGAAAGCTTTGTTAGGAGAACCAAAGATAATGTCATCAACATATAGTTGGCATACAAACAACTCCCCTTTGACCTTCTTAGTAAAAAGAGTGGGATCAATTTGTCCTACTTCAAATCCACGATCTTGTAGCAACTCTGTAAGGTGGTCATACCACGCACGTGGGGCTTGTTTAAGGCCATAGAGTGCCTTATCGAGTTGATACACATGATCCGGGAAGTAGGGGTCCTCGAACCCGGGGGGTTGCTTGACATAGACCAACTCATTAATGGGACCATTAAGAAAAGCACTTTTCACATCCATTTGTTGCAAGTTAAAGTTGTGATGAGAAGCATATGCAATCAACAAACGAATGGATTCAAGACGAGCAACGGGAGAAAAGGTTTCACTGTAGTCGATACCCTCGACTTGGGAGTAGCCTTGTGCTACCAATCTTGCCTTGTTGCAAATGATGTTCCCATGAGCATCTTGCTTGTTCTTGAAGATCCACTTTGTTCCAATGACGTTGTGGTTCCTCGTAGGTCTTGGCACCAATCTCCACACCTTGTTGTATTCGAAGTTGTTGAGTTCTTCATGCATGGCATTGAGCCAATCCGAGTCTTCGAGCGCCTCATAGACCTTTTGGGGTTCAACACAAGAGACAAACGCATGATTTTCACAATAGTTAGCTAATTGTCTACGAGTGCTTACCCCCTTTCTTAGACTTCCAACCACGTTTTCCATGAGATGGCCTTGTGTGGTTAGTTTGGAAGCAATCTTCGCGGCACGACGCTCTAATTCTTCCTCGGGTGTGGAAGGAGGAAGGTTAACTTGATCATCTTGAGCGTCGTCTTGAGCTTGCTCATGATCTTGAACTTGATCGAGGGGGAGAACTTGACCTTGGGCATCATTTAGAGGTTCACCTCCATCTTGAGGTTGATCTTGCCCTTGGTCTTGTTCATGAAGGTGAGGGCCTTCACTTTGTTCTTCGGAAGCGTGTGGGTCTTGGGAAGGTGATGGCTCCACTTGAGTGGAGCGTTGTCCTTCTCCTTCGGCCACAAGGGGTTCCTCAATGGGTAGGATATGACCAATACCCATTCTTCTTATGGCTTGGGGAGGAATTTCATGACCTACATCACAAGTACCACTTTGCTCCACTTGGGAGCCGTTATTTTCATCAAACTCTACATTACACGTCTCCTCAATGAGTCCGTTGGACTTGTTGAGAACACGGTAAGCATGAGAGTTTGTAGCATAACCAACAAATATGCCCTCATGAGCTCTAGCTTCAAATTTAGACAAACGAACACCTTTCTTGAGAATGAAGCACTTACACCCGAACACCCGGAAGTACTTGAGATTGGGCTTGTTCCCGGTGAGTATCTCATACGGATTCTTGTTCAAGCCTTTGCGGAGATAGAGCCGATTGGATGCATGACAAGCTGTGTTGATGGCTTCGGCCCAGAAGTTGTATGGAGACTTGAACTCCTCCATCATGGTCCTTGCCACATCCATCAACGTCCAGTTCTTTCTCTCTGCAACACCATTTTGTTGAGGGGTATATGGTGCAGAATATTGATGCTTGATCCCTTCATCACTAAGAAACTCATCCAAGGTGTAGTTTTTGAACTCGGTGCCGTTGTCACTTCTTATTGTCAAGATCTTTGCATCATGTTGATGTTGAGCTTCATTTGCAAAGTCGATGACGGTTTGTTGGCTCTCACTCTTCCTCTTGAAGAAGTATACCCAAGTGTATCTTGAATAATCATCCACTATCACCAAGCAGTACTTTCTACCCCCTGTTGGAAATATGCCCTAGAGGCAATAATAAAAGTATTATTATATTTCATTGTTCATGATAATTGTCTTTTATTCATGCTATAACTGTATTATCCGGAAATCATAATACACGTGTGAATACTTAGACCACACTATGTCCCTGGTAAGCCTCTAGTTGACCAGCTCGTTGTGATCAACAGATAGTCATGGTTTCCTGACTATGGACATTGGATGTCGTTGATAACGGGATCACATCATTAGGAGAATGATGTGATGGACAAGACCCAATCCTAAGCATAGCATAAAAGATCGTGTAGTTCGTTTTGCTAGAGCTTTGCAAGTGTCAAGTATCTCTTCCTTCGACCATGAGATCGTGTAACTCCCGGATACCGTAAGAGTGCCTTGGGTGTATCAAACGTCACAACGTAACTGGGTGACTATAAAGGTGCATTACAGGTATCTCCGAAAGTAGCTGTTGGGTTGACACGGATCGAGACTGGGATTTGTCACTCCGTATGACGGAGAGGTATCTCTGGGCCCACTCGGTAATGCATCATCATATTGAGCTCAATGTGACCAAGGTGTTGGACACGGGATCATGCATTACGGTACGAGTAAAGTGACTTGCCGGTAACGAGACTGAACAAGGTATTGGGATACCGACGATCGAGTCTCGGGCAAGTAACGTACCGATTGACAAAGGGAATTGCATACAGGGTTTGATCGAATCCTCGACATAGTGGTTCATCCGATGACAACATCGAGGAGCATGTGGGAGCCATCATGGGTATCCAGATCCCGCTGATGGTTATTGACTGAGAGCGTCTCGGTCATGTCTGCATGTCTCCCGAACCCGTAGGGTCTACACACTTAAGGTTCGGTGACGCTAGGGTTATGAAGATATGGATATGCAGAAACCCGAATGTTGTTCGGAGTCCCGGATGAGATCCCGGACGTCACGAGGAGTTCCGGAATGGTCCGGAGGTAAAGAATTATATATAGGAAGTGCTATTTCGGGCATCGGGACAAGTTTCGGGGTTATCGGTATTGTACCGGGACCACCGGAAGGGTCCCGGGGGTCCACCGGGTGGGGCCACCTGTCCCGGGGGGCCACATGGGCTGTAGGGGGTGCGCCTTGGCCATCATGGGCCAAGGGCACCAGCCCCTATAGGCCCATGCGCCTAGGGTTTCCCCCTAGGAGGAGTCCTAGTGGTGGAAGGCACCCCTAGGTGCCTTGGGGGGGAGGGAAACCTCCCCTAGGCCGCCGCCCCCCCTAGTAGATCTCATCTACTAGGGCCGGCGCCCCCCCTGGCACCCCTATATATAGTGGGGGAGAGGAGGGACTTCATACACCAGCCCCTGGCGCCTCCACCTCCCCCCGTTACGTCTCTCCCTCGTAGTCTCGGCGAAGCCCTGCTGCTGTGACGCCCTGCATCCACCACCACGCCGTCGTGCTGCTGGATCTTCATCAACCTCTCCTTCCCCCTTGCTGGATCAAGAAGGAGGAGACGTCTCCCGTCCCGTACGTGTGTTGAACGCGGAGGTGCCGTCCGTTCGGCGCTGGTCATCGGTGATTTGGATCACGTCGAGTACGACTACATCATCACCTTGCAAGCTTCCGCACGCGATCTACAAGTGGTATGTAGATGCAAACTCTCTCCCTAGACTCGTTGCTTAGATGAACTCATAGATGGATCTTGGTGAAACCGTAGGAAAAATTTTAATTTTCTGCAACGTTCCCCAACAGTGGCATCATGAGCTAGGTCTATGCGTAGTTCTCTTTGCACGAGTAGAACACAACTTTGTTGTGGGCGTGGATTTTGTCATCTTACTTGCCTCTACTAGTCTTTTCTTGCTCAACGGTATTGTGGGATGAAGCGGCCCGGACCAACCTTACACGTACACTTACGTGAGACCGGTTCCACCGACTGACATGCACAAGTTGCATAAGGTGGCTGGCGGGTGTCTGTCTCTCCCACCTTAGTTGGAGCGGAATCGATGAACAGGGCCCTTATGAAGGGTAAATAGAAGTTGACAAAATCACGTTGTGGTGATTCGTAGGTAAGAAAACGTTCTTGCTAGAACCCAATTGCAGCCACGTAAAAGATGCAACAACAATTAGAGGACGTCTAACTTGTTTTTGCAGCGATTGATCATGTGATGTGATATGGCCAGAAGTTGTGATGAATGATGAATTGTGATGTATGAGATCATGTTCTTTGTAATAGGATTCACGACTTGCATGTCGATGAGTATGACAACCGGCAGGAGCCATAGGAGTTGTCATTATTTTTTGTATGACCTGCGTGTCATTGAATAACGTCATGTAAACTACTTTACTTTATTGCTAAACGTTAGTCATAGAAGTAGAAGTAGTCGTTGGCGTGACAACTTCATGAAGACACGATGATGGAGATCATGATGATGGAGATCATGGTGTCAAGCCGGTGACAAGATGATCATGGAGCCCCGAAGATGAAGATCAATGGAGCTATATGATATTGGCCATATCATGTCACAACTATATAATTGCATGTGATGTTTATTATGTATTATGCATCTTGTTTACTTAGGACGACGGTAGTAAATAAGATGATCCCTTATAAAATTTCAAGAAGTGTTCTCCCCTAACTGTGCACCGTTGCTACAGTTCGTCGTTTCTAAGCACCACGTGATGATCGGGTGTGATGGATTCTTACGTTCACATACAACGGGTGTAAGACAGTTTTACACAGCGAAAACACTTAGGGTTAACTTGACGAGCCTAGCATGTGCAGACATGGCCTCGGAACACGGAGACCGAAAGGTCGAACACGAGTCGTATGGAAGATACGATCAACATGAAAATGTTCACCGACGATGACTAGTCCGTCTCACGTGATGATCGGACACGGGCTAGTCGACTCGGATCGTGTAACACTTAGATGACTAAAGGGATGTCTAATCTAAGTGGGAGTTCATAATTTGATTAGAACTTTATTATCATGAACTTAGTCTAAAACCTTTGCAAATATGTCTTGTAGATCAATGGCCAACGCTAATGTCAACATGAACTTCAACGCGTTCCTAGAGAAAACCAAGCTGAAAGATGATGGCAGCAACTATACGGACTGGGTCCGGAACCTGAGGATCATCCTCATAGCTGCCAGGAAACAATATGTCCTAGAAGGACCGCTAGGTGACGCTCCCGTCCCAGAGAACCAAGACATTATGAATGCTTGGCAGTCTCGCGCTGATGATTACTCCCTCGTTCAGTGCGGCATGCTTTACAGCTTAGAACCGGGGCTCCAAAAGCGTTTTGAGCATCACGGAGCATATGAGATGTTCGAAGAGCTGAAACTAGTTTTTCAAGCTCATGCCCGGGTCGAGAGATATGATGTCTCCGACAAGTTCTACAGTTGTAAGATGGAGGAAAACAGTTCTGTCAGTGAGCACATCCTGAAGATGTCTGGGTTGCACAACCGTATGACCCAGCTGAACATTAACCTCCCAGATGAGGCGGTCATTGACAGAATCCTCCAGTCGCTCCCACCAAGCTACAAGAGCTTTGTGATGAACTACAACATGCAGGGAATGGAAAAGACCATTCCTGAAGTGTTCTCGATGCTGAAGTCAGCAGAGGCTGAAATCAAGAAAGAACATCAAGTGTTGATGGTCAATAAGACCACTAAGTTCAAGAAGGGCAAGGGTAAGAAGAACTTCAAGAAGGACGGCAAAGATGTTGCCGCGCCTGGTAAGCCAGTTACCGGGAAGAAGTCAAAGAATGGACCCAAGCCTGAGACTGAGTGCTTTTATTGCAAGGGGAAGGGTCACTGGAAGCGGAACTGCCCCAAATACTTAGCGGATAAGAAGGCCGGCAACACCAAAGGTATATTTGATATACATGTGATTGATGTGTACCTTACCAGTAATCGTAGTAACTCCTGGGTATTTGATACCGGTGCCGTTGCTCATATTTGTAACTCACAGCAGGAGCTGCGGAATAAACGGAGACTGGCAAAGGACGAGGTGACGATGCGCGTCGGGAATGGTTCCAGAGTCGATGTGATCGCCGTCGGCACGCTGCCTCTACATTTACCTACGGGATTAGTTTTGAACCTTAATAATTGTTATTTAGTGCCAAGTTTGAGCATGAACATTGTATCAGGATCTCGTTTAATACGAGATGGCTACTCATTTAAGTCTGAGAATAATGGTTGTTCGATTTATATGAGAGATATGTTTTATGGTCATGCTCCGATGGTCAATGGTTTATTCTTAATGAATCTCGAGCGTAATATTACACATGTTCATAGTGTAGATGCCAAAAGATTTAAAGTTGATAACGATAGTCCCACATACTTGTGGCACTGCCGCCTTGGTCACATTGGTGTCAAGCGCATGAAGAAGCTCCATGCCGATGGACTTTTAGAGTCTCTTGATTATGAATCGTTTGACACGTGCGAACCATGCCTCTTGGGCAAAATGACCAAGACTCCGTTCTCCGGAACAATGGAGCGAGCAACCAACTTGTTGGAAATCATACATACCGATGTGTGCGGTCCAATGAGCGTTGAGGCTCGCGGAGGATATCGTTATGTTCTCACTCTCACAGATGACTTGAGTAGATATGGGTATGTCTACTTAATGAAACACAAGTCTGAGACCTTTGAAAAGTTCAAGGAATTTCAGAATGAGGTGGAGAATCAACGTGACCGAAAGATAAAATTCTTACGATCAGATCGTGGAGGAGAATACTTAAGTCACGAATTTGGTACACACTTAAAGAAATGTGGAATCGTTTCACAGCTCACGCCGCCTGGAACACCTCAGCGAAACGGTGTGTCCGAACGTCGTAATCGCACTCTATTGGATATGGTGCGGTCTATGATGTCTCTTACCGATTTACCGCTATCATTTTGGGGATACGCTCTAGAGACAGCTACATTCACTTTAAATAGGGCACCGTCTAAATCCGTTGAGACGACACCGTATGAATTATGGTTTGGAAAGAAACCTAAGCTGTCGTTTCTAAAAGTTTGGGGATGCGAAGCTTATGTCAAGAAACTTCAACCTGAAAAGCTCGAACCCAAGTCGGAAAAATGCGTATTCATAGGATACCCTAAGGAAACTGTAGGGTATACCTTCTACTTAAGATCCGAAGGCAAGATCTTTGTTGCCAAGAACGGATGCTTTCTGGAAAAAGAGTTTCTCTCGAAAGAAGTAAGTGGGAGGAAAGTAGAACTCGATGAAGTACTACCTCTTGAGCGGGATAGTGACGCAGCACAGGAAACCGTTCCTGTGATGCCCACACCAACTGAAGAGGAAAACCATGATAATGATCAAGGTACTTCGGATCAAGTTACTGCTGAACTTCGTAGGTCCACAAGGACACGTTCCGCACCAGAGTGGTACGGCAACCCTGTCCTGGAAATCATGTTGTTAGACAACAATGAACCTTCGAACTATGAAGAAGCAATGGCGGGCCCGGATTCCAACAAATGGCTTGAAGCCATGAAATCCGAGATAGAATCCATGTATGAAAACAAAGTATGGACTTTGACAGACTTGCCCGATGATCGGCGAGCGATAGAAAACAAATGGATCTTTAAGAAGAAGACGGACGCGGATGGTAATGTTACCATCTATAAAGCTCGACTTGTCGCTAAGGGTTATCGACAGGTTCAAGGGATTGACTACGACGAGACATTCTCTCCCGTAGCGAAGCTAAAGTCCGTCCGAATCATGTTAGCAATTGCCGCATACTATGATTATGAGATATGGCAGATGGACGTCAAAACAGCATTCCTTAACGGGCATCTTAAGGAAGAACTGTATATGATGCAGCCGGAAGGTTTTGTCGATCCTCGGAACGCTAACAAAGTATGCAAGCTCCAGCGATCCATTTATGGACTGGTGCAAGCATCTCGGAGTTGGAACATTCGCTTTGATGAGATGATCAAAGCGTTTGGGTTTATGCAGACTTATGGAGAAGCCTGCGTTTACAAGAAAGTGAGTGGGAGCTCTGTAGCATTTCTCATATTATATGTAGATGACATACTCCTGATGGGAAATAATATAGAATTTCTGGACAGCATTAAGGCCTACTTGAATAAGTGTTTTTCAATGAAGGACCTTGGAGAAGCTGCTTATATATTAGGCATCAAGATCTATAGAGATAGATCGAGACGCCTCATAGGTCTTTCACAAAGCACATACCTTGATAAGATTTTGAAGAGATTCAGAATGGATCAGTCCAAGAAGGGGTTCTTGCCTATGTTACAAGGTATGAGACTGAGCTCAGCTCAGTCACCGACCACGGCAAAAGATAAAGAAGAGATGAGTGTCATCCCCTATGCTTCAGCCATAGGATCTATTATGTATGCCATGCTGTGTACCAGACCCGATGTAAACCTTGCCGTAAGTTTGGTAGCAAGATACCAAAGTAATCCCGGCAAGGAACACTGGACAGCGGTCAAGAATATCCTGAAGTACCTGAAAAGGACAAAGGACATGTTTCTCGTTTATGGAGGAGACGAAGAGCTCGTCGTAAAGGGTTACGTCGACGCTAGCTTCGACTCAGATCTGGATGACTCTAAGTCACAAACCGGATACGTGTATATGTTGAATGGTGGAGCAGTAAGCTGGTGCAGCTGCAAGCAGAGCGTCGTGGCGGGATCTACGTGTGAAGCGGAGTACATGGCAGCCTCGGAGGCAGCACATGAAGCGATTTGGGTGAAGGAGTTCATCACCGACCTAGGAGTCATACCCAATGCGTCGGGGCCGATCAAACTCTTCTGTGACAACACTGGAGCTATTGCCCTCGCAAAGGAGCCCAGGTTTCACAAGAAGACCAGGCACATCAAGCGTCGTTTCAACTCCATCCGTGAAAATGTTCAAGATGGAGACATAGAGATTTGCAAAGTGCACACGGATCTGAATGTCGCAGATCCGCTGACTAAACCTCTCTCGCGTGCAAAACATGATCAACACCAGAACTCTATGGGTGTTCGATTCATCACAATGTAACTAGATTGGTGACTCTAGTGCAAGTGGGAGACTGTTGGAAATATGCCCTAGAGGCAATAATAAAAGTATTATTATATTTCATTGTTCATGATAATTGTCTTTTATTCATGCTATAACTGTATTATCCGGAAATCGTAATACACGTGTGAATACTTAGACCACACTATGTCCCTGGTAAGCCTCTAGTTGACCAGCTCGTTGTGATCAACAGATAGTCATGGTTTCCTGACTATGGACATTGGATGTCGTTGATAACGGGATCACATCATTAGGAGAATGATGTGATGGACAAGACCCAATCCTAAGCATAGCATAAAAGATCGTGTAGTTCGTTTTGCTAGAGCTTTGCAAGTGTCAAGTATCTCTTCCTTCGACCATGAGATCGTGTAACTCCCGGATACCGTAAGAGTGCCTTGGGTGTATCAAACGTCACAACGTAACTGGGTGACTATAAAGGTGCATTACAGGTATCTCCGAAAGTAGCTGTTGGGTTGACACGGATCGAGACTGGGATTTGTCACTCCGTATGACGGAGAGGTATCTCTGGGCCCACTCGGTAATGCATCATCATATTGAGCTCAATGTGACCAAGGTGTTGGACACGGGATCATGCATTACGGTACGAGTAAAGTGACTTGCCGGTAACGAGACTGAACAAGGTATTGGGATACCGACGATCGAGTCTCGGGCAAGTAACGTACCGATTGACAAAGGGAATTGCATACAGGGTTTGATCGAATCCTCGACATAGTGGTTCATCCGATGACAACATCGAGGAGCATGTGGGAGCCATCATGGGTATCCAGATCCCGCTGATGGTTATTGACTGAGAGCGTCTCGGTCATGTCTGCATGTCTCCCGAACCCGTAGGGTCTACACACTTAAGGTTCGGTGACGCTAGGGTTATGAAGATATGGATATGCAGAAACCCGAATGTTGTTCGGAGTCCCGGATGAGATCCCGGACGTCACGAGGAGTTCCGGAATGGTCCGGAGGTAAAGAATTATATATAGGAAGTGCTATTTCGGGCATCGGGACAAGTTTCGGGGTTATCGGTATTGTACCGGGACCACCGGAAGGGTCCCGGGGGTCCACCGGGTGGGGCCACCTGTCCCGGGGGGCCACATGGGCTGTAGGGGGTGCGCCTTGGCCATCATGGGCCAAGGGCACCAGCCCCTATAGGCCCATGCGCCTAGGGTTTCCCCCTAGGAGGAGTCCTAGTGGTGGAAGGCACCCCTAGGTGCCTTGGGGGGGAGGGAAACCTCCCCTAGGCCGCCGCCCCCCTAGTAGATCTCATCTACTAGGGCCGGCGCCCCCCCCCTGGCACCCCTATATATAGTGGGGGAGAGGAGGGACTTCATACACCAGCCCCTGGCGCCTCCACCTCCCCCCGTTACGTCTCTCCCTCGTAGTCTCGGCGAAGCCCTGCTGCTGTGACGCCCTGCATCCACCACCACGCCGTCGTGCTGCTGGATCTTCATCAACCTCTCCTTCCCCCTTGCTGGATCAAGAAGGAGGAGACGTCTCCCGTCCCGTACGTGTGTTGAACGCGGAGGTGCCGTCCGTTCGGCGCTGGTCATCGGTGATTTGGATCACGTCGAGTACGACTACATCATCACCTTGCAAGCTTCCGCACGCGATCTACAAGTGGTATGTAGATGCAAACTCTCTCCCTAGACTCGTTGCTTAGATGAACTCATAGATGGATCTTGGTGAAACCGTAG
>NC_057798.1:106213910-106215335 GCF_018294505.1 Triticum aestivum | reverse complement strand
CTTTTCTTTCCGAACACCGAACCAAGCATCAGGGGCTACTGTCTATGCGGTACTATTTTACATATATCACAATTCTTACCTCAAAGCCTGTTAGAAGGCTGTTGCAGGCTTCGGTCAGCCCGCTCTTGGCGAGCTGAACCTTCTGAATCACCGCACCCATGACGGTGCGGTGTTCCTCTTCAATGGAAGCGCCGTTGAGCGCCTCCAGCAAGCTATCCGGCGCCTCCGGTTGGACGGAGGCCCCCGGCGTCACGGTCTTGCCCTTCTTACGAAGGGGCCGCCAGCCGGACTCCGGAGCCACTACAGGTTCCGGTGCGGAGTCTGGTGCAAAGTCCGGGAGGTTGCCCTGCGGCACCTCCGGGGCCTCCTCCTCCTGGCGGGTCCCCTCCTGGGATCCCACCTCGGCATCATCTGCATCACGAGGGGAGGAGGCGGTCGGAAGGGAATCCATATCCGACGCACCCAAGGACCCGCTCGACGAAGCGGGAAGATCCTCCTTGGGCGGACTGCAGGGTTGTATGCGGCATTAGAAAGACACCATGTGGCGAAAGTAAAAATCATGAAGTTATTCGGGAGTCCGGATACTTACGATCTCGCCAGGGGCTTGGCCCTTGGAGGCCAATCCTCGTCGTCGTTGCTGGCGTTGGCAGAACAGTCCGGGGGAAGAGTCCTTCCCTTCTTGGACCCTTCAGCCTCCCTCGTTGGGGAGGCCTTCCTTTTCTTCCCTCCCCCTGCTGGGGGAGATGTCTCTTTCTTCTCCTCTCGCCTTCATGGGAGGAGTCCGCCTCGGTGTCATCGTCCGATGACACCTGAAAACGGGAACTCTTTCGAGTTCCCATGGCCTTCTTCTTGGCCTTCTTCTCCGGCACCACATGGGGTGCCGGAGCCAGCAGCCCTGTTAAGCGGGCGTCCACTGGGTCTTCTGGCAAAGGGGCCGGACAGATAGTCTGCTCGGCCTTCTTCGTCCAGTCCTGTCAAAGGAGAGGGAGTTTAGATCCCGCATAGAGTCAAACTATGGAAAACAAGCGTCCCGTAAAGGGCAAAATCGCTTACCTCGCTAGCCGGACGCTGCGAGCTGAATCCGCAATCTTTGGTGGCGGATGTGGGAGCCTCGGCGCCCTTAAATAGCACCCTCCAGGCCTCTTCGTACGTAGTGTCGAAGAGCCCGCTCAAAGTCTGGTGCTGCGCCGGATCAAACTCCCACATATTGAAGTCCCGTTGTTGGCACGGGAGAATTCAGCGGATGAGCATGACCTGGACTACGTTGACAAGCTTGAGCTTCTTTTTCACTAGCTTTTGGATGCTGGCTTGAAGTCCGGTAAGCTCCTCCGAATCGCCCCATATCCGGCCACTCTCCTTCCAGGAGGTGAGCCGTATGGGGATGCCAGATCTGAATTCGGGGGCCGCTGCCCATTCAGGGTCACG